>NC_089589.1:79982462-80282462 GCF_019320115.1 Miscanthus floridulus
TGGCATTCATGCACTGG
This sequence comes from Miscanthus floridulus, assembly GCF_019320115.1. Lineage (NCBI taxonomy): Eukaryota > Viridiplantae > Streptophyta > Magnoliopsida > Poales > Poaceae > Miscanthus > Miscanthus floridulus. The sequence goes on from NC_089589.1 coordinate 79,982,480, forward strand.
CGACGGTCGGCCACCGAAGGTCGGTTCAATTTAGTCATCAGCGTCCGCGATACAAGCCTAACAGTGCTATTTCGTGAAGCTTGATCTTCTAATCCATGAAGCATTAGCGCACGCACTCTAAACCAAAGTCATAGACCTACATACCACCTACAATTCTTCTTAAATGATCAAGACCTAATTCTCAATGGTTAAGGAGTAATATCATCTCAAAGCTGGCTGCATCGACACTGTCAGTTAAACTGACTTAGAAAAATTTGCTAAGTGTTGAAAACAGTGAAAAGCTGATTTTTGTGAGCCAATTTCAAGCATGTTAGGAGCTAAACTAGTCTATGACCCAAAAATAAAAGTTGTTCCTCTCATCAAATACTACAACTTTGCTTTAGTGATCGCATCCATGCAAGGTCTCTATCATATAGTTCAAACTTGGTCAAACTTATTACATTCAAATGATGACTTATACTTGAACTATGACTTAGTGACCAATTTAGCCCTAGCCATGAATACCAAAGTTGTTCATAATGACACTCTAAACATGTTTAAGCTATTTATAAGGTCACACAATCATTTCATACATTGGTTACACATAAAGCTTTCTAGATCAACATACATAGCATCACTTAAGTACTTGATCATGCAAAGTGATCTTCATGAACCATGTTCCATTAGTCATCCTAAGTGTAGCTAATATGTTTTAGTGACTCACATCAACCATTTACATGTATTCACTCATGATCATATGCATATATACAAAGAAACATAAAATATCAAGCATGTTTCATATGTTTCAATCACATGTTTCAAATGTAGAAGCTTAAATATGAATGTTTGATGCTCATGCTCATGCAATGCAAGCTCAACACCTAGGGTGCCCCCTTATAAAAATCTCGTCCATAGATTTGCAAGACCTACCATTCTTGGAAAAAGGTGGGATAAACCTCACGTAAGTAATCCTCTCTTTCCCACGTAGCATCTTGTTCACCATGATTATTCCATACCACCTTATAGAACTTAATGATCTTACTCCTTGTTACTCTTTCCATCACTTCTAACACTCAGATTGGCTTTTCTTCATAGGTCAAATCTGATTGAAGCTTTATGTTGGTGGGTGCAATAGCTTCTTCAGGTACACGAAGACATTTCTTCAACTAAGAAACATGGAAGACATCAAATATTGCACTCATCTCTGGTGGAAGTTGTAACTTATAAGCGACATTCCCTTTCCGTTCCATAATCTTGTATGGCCCTACATATCTTGGCGCAAGCTTCCTTTTCACTCCAAATCTCTTCACCCCTTTCATGGGTGATACTTTCAAGTATACATAGTCACCCACTTCAAAAGTCAGTGGTCTTCTTCTTCTATCAGCATAACTCTTTTGTTTGGATTGAGATGCCTTCATATGCTATTGGATAATACGCACTTGCTCTTCAGCTTCAATTACAAAGTCAATACCAAAGTATCTCCTTTCACTGGGCTCAATCCAATTCAATGGAGTTCTACATTTTCTGCTGTACAAGGCTTCAAACGGAGCCATCTTGATGCTTGCTTGATAACTGTTGTTGTAGGAGAACTCAGCTAAAGGTAACCATTTCTCCCATGAACCTTTGGAAGATATAACACAAGCTCTTAGCAAATCTTATAAGATTTGGTTCACTCGCTCTGTCTGTCCTGAAGTTTGTGGATGGTATGCCAAACTTCTGATCAATTTAGTTCCCATAGCCTGGGTCAAGTGTTCCTAGAAACAAGCTATGAACTGTGGTCCTCGATCTGAGATTATGGTCCTAGGTATTCCATGTAATCACACAATCTGAGAAACATATAGTTTGGCGTATTTCACTACACGATCTGTTGTGTTCACCGGTATAAAATGTGCTGATTTGGTGAGGCGATCTACAATGACCCATATAGAATCATGACCTCACCGTGTTACTAGAAGGCCTATGATAAAATCCATACTGATTTCTTCCCATTTCCAACCTGGAATAGACAATGGCTGAAGTAATCTGATAGATTTCATATGAATAGCTTTTACTCTACTGCAGTTATCGCACCTAGCGACATAGGCTACGATCTCCTTCTTCATGTTAGTCCACCAAAAATGGGTCTTCAAATCTTGATACATTTTGCTACTACCCGGATGGATAGACCATTTGGACGAATGAGCTTCATCTAAAATTTGATTTCTAAGCTCACGGTCTTTCGGTACCACAAGTCGGTCCTCAAACCATAGCACACACCTTTCATCTAATCTGAAATGCTTGGTTTCTTGCTCTTGCATCTTTCTCTTGATGTGAACTATGCCTACATCTGTCTTCTGCAACTCTATGATTTTGCTCTCAAGTGAACAACTGATAGTGATATTGTGCAGTGCAACAGGATGTAACAAATTAAATCCATCTTCCAACAATGCTTCCATAGTGTTGCAATGAGCTTTCTAACTAAGTGCATTGGCTACAACATTGGCTTTCCCTGGATGGTAGTGTACTTCCAAATTGTAGTCCTTAATCAGCTCTAGCCATCTTTGTTGTCTCATGTTCAGCTCTGGTTGGGTAAATATGTACTTGAGACTTTTGTGGTCAGTATATATATGACATACATTGCCCAACAAATAATGTCTCCATATCTTTAATGCATGAACAACTGCTGCAAGTTCTAAATCACGCGTAGGGTAGTTGACTTCATGTTTTCTCAACTACCGAGAAGCATATGCAATAACTCTTCCTTCTTGCATGAGCACACACCCCAAACCTATACCCGATGCATCACAAAATACATCGAAAGGCTTCTCAATGTCGGGTTGTGCTAAAACAGGAGCTGTAGTTAACAGAGTCCTGGGGGTATGAAAAGCTGCTTCACACTCTGGTGTCCAATTGAACTTTTCATCTTTCTAAAGTAGCCTAGTCATGGGCTTAGCTATTTTGGAGAAATCTGGAATGAAATGACAATAATATCCTGCTAACCCAAGAAAACTCCGAACTTCATGAATCGAAGTCAGGGCCTTCCAATCCATGACCTCTTGTACCTTCGATGGGTCTACAGAGATTCCATCTCTTGATAAGATATGACCTAAGAAAGGTACCTTGCTCAACCAAAATTCAAACTTGCTAAACTTTGCGTATAGCTTATGCTCCCTCAACCTGGATAGAACAATCCTCAGATGCTCTGCATGATCTTCCTCATTCTCCGAATAAATCAATATATCGTCGATAAACATGACCACGAACTTGTCGAGCTCGGGCATGAATACCGAATTCATCAGGTACATAAAGTAGGCAGGAGCATTAGTTAGTTCGAAAGACATAACCAAATACTCATGCAAGCCGTACCTAGTGGAGAAAGCAGTTTTAGGTATGTCCTCTGGCCTGATCTTTATCTGATGATAGCCTGATCTCAAGTCAATACCTTTGCCTTCACCAACTGATCGAACAAGATGTCGATGCGAGGCAACGGGTACTTGTTTTTAATGGTCACAGCATTAAGTGGTCTGTAATCCACACACATTCTCAAGGACTTGTCCTTCTTCTTCACAAATAGTGCTGGACATCCCCATGGAGATGAACTAGGTTGAATGAGACCTTTGTCCAATAGATCCTATAACTGAATCTTAAAAACTGCTAACTCATTGGGTGACATCCTATAAGGCCTTCTTGAGATAGGTGCCATACCGGGCACTAACTCAATCTTAAATTCCACATCTCTATTAGGTGGTAAACCTGGTAACTCCTCTAGGAATACATCAGGAAACTTGCAAACCACTGGAATATCACAAAGGGTAGTGGTTTGGATAGCACAAGCTAAGTGTTGAAGTTCAAAATTTCGAGAAAGTGGTACTAGGAAAGCATTTCCTCCCTTGGGTTCTCTCAACATAATGGTACGAGTACTAGTGTCAATGAGAACACCATGATCTTTCATCCAATTCATGCCTAAGATTACACTTATGGATAACCCGGGCAATACTATCAAATCTATTGTATACTCCCTCTCTAGTATAGAGATGAGCATGTTTCTAACTATCTTATTTATAGAAATAGTAGCCCCATCTGAACTTATATTATAACCACCCATGCTTACTTCAATTATTTTCTGATCATGTCTAGATGCAAATGCTTGGCTCATAAATGAATGAGAAGCTCCCGAATCAAATAAAACAATAGCAGGATGCTTGTTGATAAGAAACATACCAGCCATGATAACTTCCCCTGCGGGCACTTCCTCAACAGCGGTATAATGCACGTATCCCGGACGTGCCCTTGAGTTCGCCTGCCTCTAATTGTTCTGATTCCGATTGCCATTCTTCTTAGGGTGGGGGCATTCTTTGGCCCAATGACCCACTTGGTTGCAGTTGTAGCAGGGTTGATTACTCCTAGGTCCTATGGAGTTTCCTTGACCGCCATTCCCTTTAGGTAAGGCAATAGTGAATGCCTTATGGAACACTTTCTTAGGCCTACCATTCTGATCTTTTGGGGGTGGAGGCCTGAACTTAGGTGTAGGTGGGTGGAACTGTGGTCTAGCTATTATAGGAGCTCTGGACTATGAAGATCCGAAGGCACCTGCCTCAATTGCCCTCTTGCGGCCCTTAGCTGTCGCATGCATGTTGTTATGGTTTTCCTGAGTTAAAGCATCACTAATAAACTCGTTATATGTGGTGCACTTGGAATTGGCCATGGTCTTCATCAGCTTCATGCTCAGACCCCGCTTGAAGTTCTCTATCTTCTTCTCTTCGGTATCAACAAAACCTGGGGCATACCTAGACAGGTTGTTGAAAGCATGCATGTATTCTATAAGGGTCTTTGTCCCTTGTGTGAGCCTCATAAATTCAGCCGCCTTCATGCGCATTAGGCCTGGGGGAATGTGATGTCCCTGAAAGGCCAACTTGAACTACTCCCATGTTACATGCACATTAGCAGGTAGAGAGGACAAGAAATGCGTCCACCAAATCCCTACCGGTCCCTGCAACTGTGGGACGCATACTCAGCCTTCTGGTGCTCGGTGACCCTTAGCAGATGAAACTTCTGCTCAATAGTGTTGAGCCACTCTTCCGCCTATAGCGGTTCCTCTACCACCTTGAAGATAGGAGGCTTTGTATCCAGAAATTCCTTGAAGGTACTATGTTGGTTTGGCTTAGGCCCCTGTTGCTGTGGGTGGGCATGAGTTGTGTTCTGTGCAATGAGGCGCAGAGCTTCCTCCATAGTTCTTTGGCTTCCCAAGAATTGGGCAAAGAACTCCTGAGCAGACGGCGGTGGCGGTGGCGGTAAGTCACCGTCGTTGCCATCATGGCTACTGCTAGCTCCTGCACGGGTGCGAGTCATCTGCAAAGTTGCAACAATAAGTAATTATTGGATAATGTCAAGAGATTGCAGACGAATTGTATAATCATGCCAAACTGAAATTACTAGAGAGAATCTCAAATTCATACAATAAAAACAGAGGCATAATAATTCGTTCTCGCAACATGACACCACCAATTTGATCACTTATCGGACTCATATTATGTTAACATTCAAATTATGATCATCGATAAGACGAACTATAATTGCATTAGTGTTCAACCAAACGTGCGATAACATGCAAATACCAATATTACATGATAGTCCAATCACCAACACCAAACTCAAACTATAGGTCCATTACATAGATAGCGATGATACATCTAGTGTTTCCACTAGTCACTAAGCAATCTAATCTGCATTATGATCACTGTTGAGGTCAGAGATAGAATCATCTCCCTCCTCAGGCTCCACTTCTTCCTCATCCTCATCTTCATCTTTCTCCATATTTGGACCATCTTCTTCCCCATCAAGGATTAGGTTTAGCTGGTTGTTCAGATAGTGCACCTCATGCTGAAGGTCCATCACTCGAAGTTGAGCTTGTGCAAGCTACTGACGTAAGCCCCTTTCAGCATGGTCCTACACGTTACTTATGGTACGGTGTCTATCTCCTTCTATTCTTGCTGCAGCGGCATGGTTGTTTGCTGCGTCCCACTGATGCGTAGCTATGGACGCCTCTGTACGAGCGACCTCCAACTGCTCCCACAGTCCTGCAATCAATGCTTGATCATCAGCTCTTGCTTCTTGGGTTGCTGCTCTCTGTTGATCCACTTGCTCCATTTGGGTATGGAGATTGCCCAAAGTTGCATAGGCTTGGTCAGATTCCCATCGGGCTTCACTTGCTGCTTTCTTATGCCTGCGCACACTTCTTGAGCTTGCGTTGTGTGGCTTCAGCTCTCATGAGCTTGTCCATGCAAGTGGTGTATGATTCCTGCCAGAAATCCCTGGTGTCTTGGCGTGTACAAAACATCTTCATCACCGCAAACATGGCACTCATAGCGAGACTAGAGCTATTTGCCCGCTCATCTTGATCTCGGATCAATGTATTTTGGTTGCGTTGTTCCCATATTGCTGTGGATGGATCCACCTGAGGAAATATACTAGCGGCACTGCCGGTAAGTGCATCCCCATGCTACTGATAGATCCGACTCAAAACCTCAAAAGCCACTACTTGGGCAGCCTCCCAAGGAGTTTTCCCTTCTGAATCCGCCTTCCACTCCTACCAGAAAGGTTCTTGTGTGCGGGCTGGTATGGTTAGCTACACCTCATACCATGGATGTCCCTCCAGGTACTCTTCATTCCAATGATAGAGAGGTGGCTCATGATAACTCGCAAAGTGCAACACCCTCCAAAGCAAAGCAGGAGTTCCAAACACCATCAGGAAATTCTCACATCCAACTGGTGTTGCCATCTGTACCATCAATATGTACAACTTTTGTGAGACAACGCCATAATGGATAAGAGTTACATAATCGAGTAAGAAATTTATAAGGGGAGGAACAATACAAGTATTGATTAATTATTATCATGATGCATGCACGTTCCGTACGTCCTCACAAACTTAGGAAAAAATTTATTTCTAACGATATACATGGTGGCATACATACATTCTCTCATATATAGCGTAACTAGTCGAGCTACATGTTTCGTTGTTAGTGTACCTGCATAAGAGTTTTATTTTAGCCCAATCCCATAATTAAATATGCAGAATGTAAATCTAAATACTTCCATATATGTATACCCATACATATATTTCCATATCAAAGCTACCCGATGACAGTTTATAACCACAATTAAATACGCACCATATACACATGCAAGCATGCATACATAGCCATACCAAAGCTAACTCTCCCCGACCGCATGCTCACATCTTGCGGTCATGCCACTCATCAACATACCTTCTTACCTTGGTGTAGAGGCATTTGATCTATACATTACCATTTAAGTGAATGGCATCCATACAATAGCACGCCGTATGGACGACGAAAATAAAACCCCCAAGTTAGTACTTAAATAGCCACCTAATAGTCCTTAATTTGGGCATAAGGAAAGTGATCACTAGCACACTTTAGATTTCAAATACCTATTTATATAGCTATTAGTTGCTAGATAAGGGTTTTGGAAACAAAAACATTTGTTTTAAATACACATGTGGCAATTAATGTTGAATCTTGCTCTAATGCCAGCTGTCGCAGAACCGACCAATTTATAAGAGCACAAGTACAATGGCAGCCCACAAGCGGTCGCACTGTCATACTTGAGCCCATATAAACCCGGTAGTCTGTCGAGTACCACGATGGGTCTCGATAAACGATCCACAACAACCAAGATCATACATAATTCAACATACATGTCACATATTACATAAAGTTCACAGATACATTTCCATCATCAGAGTATGAAACAAAGTTATTACAAACCAAGTTTGATAGATAATAGAGGAAGCAAAATAAGTTTGAAAGTAGCATTTGACAACATAGTTTAATACAGTGCCAACATAATGATCACAGTCCACAAAAGCATGTAGAGGGATTAGTTAAGAAGCCTGCCCAAGGCTTACTCCTCATCCACAGCGGGATAGAAGCAACTCTTGCAATAACCATGATATACTGTGCCATCTGCAATAATGGGAAATAAAACCCTGAGTATGAGAAGGTACTCAGCTAGACTTACCCGTCATAAACTAGAAATAAATTAACTCCAAGGATTATGCAAGGCTATATAAGTGGTTGTAGCTTGACAACATTTTGCATAAAAAGCGATTAACTTAGTTATACAATTATGATTCCGTTATCAAGTTAATTATGACTATCCATCTCTAAATTAGCAACTATCCTATGCCAAATATGTGGTATATCATTTTAAGAGCATACAATAGTAACCATAGCAGGTATTGTAATTCCATGTTTATCCGATTCATCATATTCCATAATACAATTACTACAAGGTTGGAGCCAAGTTTCTCACTATCCGGGAGAGACGGCGACTCGAATCGATTTTAACCAGCTGGGAATTTATTCCTAACACAAACCTAGGTCTACCAGCCATGGTAGCCTTAGGTCACCTTTGGTACAACTCAAGTACACATTTCGTGGGTTCGCCCAGCGCCGCACAATCAGGGATAACCAAATGCCAGGACATTTAGGCCCAGCCTGCCCTTAGGCTCAGTCTGGCTCCCTGCACATCCTTACTACCATCTAGAGTGCGCACTCTTACAGAGCAGGGCCCATCCTAAGTTGAGCTACTTGGCTTCGCGGTCGGAACGAGTTATCCGGCCAGATAAGTGATAGGCATGCGTTCAATCTTGTCAAAAGGTCCAACAACGGTACGGTCCTTAATCGGCACAGACAGAATCACACGAGTCAACCTACCATAAACTCCGCCTGCCTCGATTTACATTACCCCATGGTTCTTTTGCATGATAGCAAATATAGCCAACCGTGCTTCGGTATCCACCTATATCTCGCAGGTGACAGGAAATTACTCGACTTCTACCGGTCTAAGTAGGGCTAAGCATATATTCGATCCTGAACCTACATAGGGTTAAAGGTATATTTCTGGACAAGGAAATTATATGCATCAAGTGGTTCCAATCAACTCTTATAACCTAATGCATCAATCATAAAGGACTCAAGTAGTATTTTGTAAAACACTGGGAGACTTAGAATGCTTCAGGGCTTGCCTTTCAGAAAGGAAGTGGGGCGGTGGTCAGGACACTTTGAAAGCTCTTCTGGGGTCTGCTCCTCGCCTTCGGGAGCTGCAGCTTGAGGAATCTCCCGCTGGTCCCCTTCCTCTCCTTCGTTGAACTCTAGCAACGTTATCTCCTCTATCGATCCTAGATACACGAGTATGGCATAAGATATTGCGAAGGCATATATGCTGACAAGTATAGTATGATGACACATGATGAATGCATTCATGTAAGTATTCTTAACAGCATGGTGTTAAAGTAATAACAAGTGCATCACATTTTACTGAGTATGTGCATATCTCTTCTTGATTATTTAATCAAACACTTCAACAATTCATTTACTATACCACACAACAGCAGCTACTTGTTTTACTCATAACTGAAGTTCTACTTATCCAAATGCTATGATCTTGGACTTTGTGGAAATCTTATAAAATTGTCTACAACTCTTATTTAATCACCAAAAGCTAATTCACATTCTATCCTAACCAAAATAGGCAATCAATCCAGTGCTGTCCAGAATTTCCAGAGAGCAAGCATTTTGGAATACTAACTTTAAATAGCTATAACTCCTAAACCCTTTGGCCTATTGTCTTGAAATTTTAACACAAGATATATGAAGAAGTTACCTACAACTTTGTTATTAACCATTTTTAGAGCAAACACCATTTTTACTATGCAACACACCAAACCATCGAATCTGTCCGAAAACCCTTCTCACCCGAATTATAAAGCAACGATATTTCTATTGCATATAAACATTCCAAGTTTGACCTCACCAATCATGCCAACAGTACAAGGACATCAAATACACCCAAGAAAACATAATGTCCAATCCCACACTATTCATTTAATTGCCTTTATCAATTTAACTAGATAATTAGGTTAAATAATAAACATATACCCAATGTGCATAATAAATTCTTAGAAAATTACAGTGGACTCCTAATGCTCACAATAGGTTACTGTGAAAATTTTATACCATTTTCACATGTATAACATCCTACGCAAAAATGACAAGCTAGCAAGGGTTATTTTAGTGAAAAATGGTAAACCCTATAGAAAAGTGTCAAGCAACAGATTATATATTTTTCCTAGCTTCACATTAGTGCCATACTACTATACAAAAATTTGCATAGCAATATTTTACATATTTTTATCCCTACAAATTTCCTTAGAAAATGCCATTTATTAATAAATAAATAGAAAGACCATTTTTAAATCAAGTCTACAACAAACTTATTATTTTTCCTAGCTAGAGCATGTCAATACAGAACCTACAAAATTGGAATCACATTTTTATCATTTTTTAGCTCAAGATATCTAATTTACAAAATGGTAACCATATGAAAAGCACTCATTTAACTATATTTAAATCACCACGAAAAATACCAGAAAATGCACATTTCATATTTTTATAAAAAACTACACTTCCTAAGGAACACAACAAAATTTGGTTCACCTGAAATGGACATCTATAACTCCACTTATCATTTTTCAAAGTTAGCATGTAAAACTAAATAAAAGAGCTATCTTGTGAAGCAGTGTCGCTGACAGCTAGGGCCCTCGGGTCAGTCGGACCCCACACATCAGCGACTGCAAAATAGAGCATGGCGCGGAACAACCGGAGTTCACCGACGGCGACCCTCTCCGGCGATGGCACCTACACCGAAGTGACCCCCAAGACCTCCCGCACCGATTGAGCTACTAAGTTGGGCCTATTGCTGGCGCTAACGACGACGGTGGCGTCAATGGGGGCACGGCAGAGCAGGACGACGGAGCTACGCCGGCGGTGAGCGCGACGACTCGATCTAAGGAGTCTATGAGCTGCTACCCATGACGGCGGTTCTAGAGCACCAACCACTATGGCGAAAGACGGTCGGAGGCGGTGCGGCCACGATGACGGAGTGAGGCGGCGGAGCACCGGTGAGGTCGTGCGCGGCACGACGACTTACCGGGCGCGGTTGGTAAGCAAATGTGGGTGCGTTGAGACTCTAGGATGATGGTGGAGTGGCTGCAGTGGCGAACGAGCGAGGTGGAGCGAGCTGGTGCCGATAATGGCAACGGCGGCACACCTAAGCTACGGTGGCTGCTGCGCTGCTATGGATGGCAAAGGAGGAGGCAAAGAATTGAAAATGTGAGCACAGGGATGGAGCAGGCGAGTGCGGGGCATGATATAGTGCGCTCTGGCCCGACATGGCTACGCTGGGTAGGACGCCGGCGACGCGCGGCCTCCACCGGCTCCACGTGGCATTCATGCACTGGCGACGGTCGGCCACCGAAGGTCGGTTCAATTTAGTCATCAGCGTCCGCGATACAAGCCTGACAGCGGTATTTCGTGAAGCTTGATCTTCTAATCCGTGAAGCATTAGCGCACACACTCTAAACCAAAGTCATAGACCTACATACCACCTACAATTCTTCTTAAACGATCAAGACCTAATTCTCAATGGTTAAGGAGTAATATCATCTCAAAGCTGGCTGCATCGACACTGTCAGTTAAACTGACTTAGAAAAATTTGCTAAGTGTTGAAAATAGTGAAAAGCTGATTTTTGTGAGCCAATTTCAAGCATGTTAGGAGCTAAACTAGTCTATGACCCAAAAATAAAAGTTGTTCCTCTTATCAAATACTACAACTTTGCTTTAGTGATCGCATCCATGCAAGGTCTCTATCATATAGTTCAAACTTGGTTAAACTTATTACATTCAAATGATGACTTATACTTGAACTATGACTTAGTGACCAATTTAGCCCTAGCCATGAATACCAAAGTTGTTCATAATGACACTCTAAACATGTTTAAGCTATTTATAAGGTCACACAATCATTTCATACATTGGTTACACATAAAGCTTTCTAGATCAACATACATAGCATCACTTAAGTACTTGATCATGCAAAGTGATCTTCATGAACCATGTTCCATTATTCATCCTAAGTGTAGCTAATATGTTTTAGTGACTCACATCAACCATTTACATGTATTCACTCGTGATCATATGCATATATACAAAGAAACATAAAATATCAAGCATGTTTCATATGTTTCAATCACATGTTTCAAATGTAAAAGCTTAAATATGAATGATTGATGCTCATGCTCATGCAATGCAAGTCAAAATATGAAAGCTCAACACCTAGGTTGTTACATCGGAAACCACAACACCCGCCTGGCTCAGGGCTGTGACAGAACCGCCCAATTTATACAAGATCAAGTAGGGTTGTACCCGTTTAGCACGTTGATGCGCACATACTCTCACTTATATAAACCCGGTAGTCCACCGAGTGTCATGAAGGACCTCGATAAATCAACATCACAACCAAGATCATATGATTAAGCAAATACACATCACATACACAGAGTTGTAGTAGAAATGATGTTTACAATGAGTTCACAAATAATAATACAAGTTTGGGTTTCAAAATCGGTTAAGGGAAAACAACATAGCTTTCAAATGATTATAGTAATATAAGTTCCAAATACATTGCTAGCATAAGTGACATCCTCTGATAAAAGCATATAGATGAGAAATAAATATAGAGTCACCGAGCCCACCGGCGGTTAGCCACCATCTTCAGCAGGCCGAGAACTTCACCTGCAACATGGTGGGATAAACCCTGAGTACTCAAATGTACTCAGCTAGACTTACCCATCATAAACCAGAAATAAAGTGACACCAAAGAGTATGCAAGGCTTTATAGGTGGAGCTAGCTCAACAAAATTTTGCATAAAAGCCACTAGTTGAGCTATACATTTTACAATTCTGTAACCAAGTTAATTATAGCTATTCGTCTCTAGATTAGCAACTAACCTGTGCCAAACATGTGGAATATCATTTAGTAATAGGCAATAGTAACCATAGCCGGTGTAGTAGTGTGAGTATCATCATCATAACCATCAAGTTTCCATTAAGTTACTCTACGTTGTTGCTGCTCAGTCAAGTTCTCACTATCCGGGAGAGACGGCGATTCGAATCGATTCCTACCCAGCTGGGGAAATTTATTCCTAACACAAACCGAGGCACACCCCGCGAAGGTAGCCTCAAGTCACCTTTGGTACAATTCAGGACTAACTCATAGGTCCAATCAGCGCCGCATCCTCAGAGATTCTACCAATCTACTAGGAAGATCGGGACCCGGTCCTGCCCTTGCACTCACGCCATTGGCTCTCCGCACATCCTTACTGCCTCTAGTGTGTGCACTTTCATTTATTAGGACCTAGCCTGAATTGAGCTACTCGGCTTCGCGGTCGTATCATCTGATCCGGCCAGCTAAGTGCTAGGCATGTGTTCAACATGACATGAGAACATACAGCGAATCGGTCCTTAATCGACACAGACGGGGATAGATAGGCATGGTTATATTCCACGTTAGCACATATAGCCAACCATGATTAGTTATCAGCCTATATCATGCAGGTGACAGGTAATCACCCAACTTCTACCGACTAAGCATGGCTAAGCATATATTCGATCTTGAACCTACATAGGATTCAAGATATGTATATATATCTGGACAAGGAAGATATATGCAGCAAGTGGTTCCAATCAACTCGTAGTACTTAATGCATCAACATAAAAGGACTCAAGTTGATAGTTCAAAAACATAGAAGGCTTAGAATGCTCCGCGGCTTACCTTTCACAAAGGTTGAGGGCTGGTGATCTGAGCACTTAGGCAACTGTTCACTGTTGGGCTCACCTTCTCCTAGGGCCTCCTGTTGATGCACTTCCTGGGGATCGGCCTTGTACTCCAATACGGTGATTTCCTCCGTCGCACCTATTGCATGCATAGGCAAAATGGATTTTGCTATAAAAATGGTTAATAACAAAGTTGTAGGGAATTTCTTTATCTTGCTTGTGTCAAAATTTTAGGGCAATAGGCCAAATGGTTTGAGAGTTATAGCTGTTAGAAGTTGGTTTTCCGAAATGCTTACTCTCTGAAATTTCTGGACAGACCTGAAAAGTTTACCTGTTTTGGCTAGTATAGTGGTTGAATCAACTTTTCGTGATTAAATGAAAGTTGTATAAAATTTTATAAGCTTTCCAGAAAGTCTAGGATCATAGCATTTGATTGAGTAGAACTCCATTTATGATCTAAACTTGTAGCTGTTGTGTTGTGGTCCAGAAATGGACTGAGTGTGGATTCTTGAAATTTCTAGAGAAGAGATATGCACCTACTCAGTAAATAAGAATTTAACCTTGTTATCATCCTAATGACCTAATATGATAGTCATCATTTAACCATGCACATTATCATGACATGTCATCCATGATCCTTCTTATGCATTCATGATCCTCACTTATTTCCTCAGAAAACACCATTTATTAAAAGATAAATAGCAAGACCCTACTCCAATCAAGTTTACATATCTTGAATCCTATGTAGGTTCATGATCGAACCATCATACTTGAACCTATATAAACCCGGTAGTCCGATGAAATCACGAAGGATCTCAAACAAACTAACGTAAAAACCAAGATCGTACTTGATTCAACACAACCAGTCACATGTTACAACAGGTTCACAAATAGTTCTCATACATCGGAGTTTCAACGAAGTTATTACAACTCAATTTAGAAGTAGCGGAAGCAACATAGTTTTGAAACAACATCATGATAGTTCAAATACATAGCCAGTTTAGGATCATCTCCAACAAAAGCACATAGAGAAGATGATATAGAATAATCATGCCCTTGGTCTTACTCTCCATCAACTGCAGGAGTTATGCAATGCTTGTAGTAACCATGGTACATCACGTCATCTACAACAAATGGGAATAAACCCTGCTTCTGGTTGTTCTTCTTGTGATAGAGGCAATTTCTTGCCCAATGGTCGGGCTTGTTGCAATTCCAACACGGCAGGTTGCTGGGTGGAACATTGGAACTTCCTTGTCCTGAGCCGCCCTTTGGTAGAGCAACCGAATAGGCCTTGCGAAATACATTCTGGTTCTGAACGGTTTGCACCTTTTTCTGAGGTGGCCAAAACTTGGGAGCAGGTGGGCAAAACTGAGGTCTCGCAGCAACTAGAGCTTTTCACTAAGAAGCACCTACTTCAAAGGCTCTCTTCCGATTCTTGGATGCAGCATAAATGTTGTATTGATTGTCTTGAGTTAAGGCATCATTGACAAATTCATTGAAAGTGGCAGACTTGTTATGATTTTCCAAAGTTTCAGCCATAAAAGAAAAATAGATTTTCATCGAGGACCCTAACTTTTCACTAAAACGGATTACAGCAAACAGGTCCTTATAGGTACTATTCAAATGAGTCACAAACTTTGCAAATAGATCCTTCCCTTTCTTCGAATTCTCGTGCGAGGTCCCTCACACAAATAGAGTAGAGGACATTGGGGAAGAGGTCAATTTTTGACCGAGGAAGCGGTCGACAATGGCGGGGAAGAGGCAGGGGAGCACCTAGGGGTCCGTGCGCATCCGCTAGTGCCCCTATCTTGCTCCACGGTGGCCCGAGGCCAGCCGGCCACGCGCACAGGCGTCGGTGGTGGGAAGGCTTCGTGACAATGAGCTGTGATGGTGGAGGGAAGGCCGACACGATGGTGCTAGAGCTTCAGTAATTGCTATTGTACTTGTGCTCTTATAAATTTGACGATTCTGTTACACGGGTGCCAGACGCCCTGGGCTAGACTTAGCAGGTAAGGATTTAATGCACTATAGTGACAGTGACCCAGACAACAATGGCTAACACCCTAGGATCCAAGATGCTCAACACAGTCTGAGCCCGGACGTTTATGGCCCGTAGGCATTCATGAAAAGGATGAGGCAAACGCCATTCCTGGCTCGGTTCCACGCGCCGCGAAACATCATCAAGTACTCCAAGGACACCAACCCTGCCATATGGCTGGAAGACTTCTGCCTTGCCTATCGAGCAGGCTGGGTGGACGTCGTTCTCTACATCATCCAATACTTGCCGCTCTACCTCGCGGAAAGTGCCCAAGCATGGCTTGAGCATCTCCCCATGGACAGCATCCATTCATGGGTAGACTTCAAGTGTATCTTTATTGGGAACTTCTTGGGCACATACGTGCGCCCTAGAAACTCCTGGGATCTCAAAGCCTATAAGCAAAAAGCAAGAAAAAGTCTATGCGAGTACATCTGCCGATTTTCCAAGTAGTGCAATGAGCTTCCTGACATCGTGGATGCAGACATGATCAAAGCATTCATATCTAGCACGACCAATGAAGCACTCGCCCATGAGCTCAGACACAGCAAACTGCGGATGACACGAGAGTTGCTTGACCTCGCGACAAGCCATGCCTCCGGCAAGGAGGCCGTCTGGGCAATCTTCTACAAATACAAGGGTAAGGCTTAGGCCGAACCCATGGACGAGGCTAAGGACCACAATCAGCGAGGGAAAGGCAAGAAACACAGCTGGAGACGCCTCAACAGCGAGCTTGTCGTGGTAGTCGATAGGATCCATAAGCAGAAAACTGGCAAGCTCAACCATGTCAGTTTCAACAAGATAGTCAAGTTGTCATGCCATAACCATGGCTACCTAGTCAAGCACACCCTTAAAGAGTGCGACCTCATCAAACACTACTCTAAGGGTGACTACAAGGCTACCAGCACGGACACACCGTCTGGATCCATCGGCGATGAGGGAAAACGGATGCTTATCCTGACCCGAAAGGGTGCCTCATGATCTTTGGTGGACTGGCAGTGTATGAGTCTAAGTGCTAGCAAAAGCACATGGCTAGGGAGGTCAAAAAGACCATCCTAGGTGAGGCCATCCTAGCCTTCTAGAAATGGTCGAAGACTATGATCACTTTTGACAGAAAGGATCACCCCGATCACATTCTGCAACTAGGACATTTTCCCCTTGTTGTCGACCCGATCATCGGCAAGACCCGCCTATCTCGTGTCCTCATGGATGGTGGGAGCATCCTCAACCTCCTCTATGCTAAGACCTATGATGCCATGGGACTATCGCGAATGGTGATACGGCCATTTGGTGCTCTGTTCCACATAGTCAAACCTAGGCTTCAGGCCATTCCCCTCGTGCAGGTCGACCTACCCGTAACATTCGAAGGTCGAGCAAACTTCCACATGGAAACGGTCACCTTCAAGATAGCGGACTTCCCCGATGCCTACCATGCCATCTTGGGGCGACCATGCTATGCCAAGTTCATGGCCATCCCAATTACACTTACCTCAAGCTCAAGATGCCTGATTCCCATAGGATCATCACCATAGGTGGCGACCTTCAACAGGCCCACCTCTGCAAGCAAGAGAATTACGGTAAGGGAACATCGCGATAGCCGCATGCCAACCCCCGGAGCCTCGACTCGCTTGGGTGGCAACGACTGGCACCATGCCAGAGTTATGCTTTAAGGGGAACCCCTAGGAGCTAGGTCCAAGTGTAACTCCCCTACATGGTAAGGGAACATGCAGAGGTCAAGCCCAGTGACCTCAACCGTGGCACGCGACGAAGACCTGTGATGAACCAGCACGAGGGTGACGTGATCGATGAGCTCTGGAGGGCTCATGACACAGCACACTCCTTGACTCGATGAGCCACACATTCTAGGCCTCGCTACACCAAACACCACGGGTACCAAGTGCCTCGTCAGCAGCACAGACGTCCAAGCACCCGCATCGAGGTTCTTGCAAAAGGGAGCTTCTTCCTGGCTAAAGTCTTTGTACATGTTTACTCATGCAAATTCTTTCCTACACCTAGAGATCATGACACGGCCACCATGACGCATTAGGAAGTGCATGTCAAAAGTGACACTTTGGCGACACGCTTGTTCCCAAGTGACCTATTTTAAGCGGCGCGTGTTGATCGACATGGCTCACTCACGGGGGCTACACCATGACACAATCATGCATCGGCGTGCATCAATGGGTCGCATGAAGCTGAACCACAAGAGCTAGCTCTCGAAAAGGCCACGCACCCATGTGTAAGAGAAAGGGAAGGAAAGTTACAGTATCAAAAGAAAAGAGGTCAAAGGAGGGCACGATGCTGTTGGATTTGTCCTACGATACTTTAATCATGAAAATGGAGTCGCACTAGGCTAAGACTCATGGGTTGATCCCTGGGCAAAGGTTGCACGACTATGGCATTCGAACGATCAGATCATCGGCAAGCATGGCAAGTCTATGGCGCATGAGAGTAAAGAAACCAAGAAACACAAACTAGGAAGATCAGTTTATTCATTTTTAAAGGACCCTAGGTACAACCTAAGGCCCTTGGCCATCGCCACATAGGATGTCCTCCACATTCATGGTGGCCACAACAGCGGTGAAGTCACTGACCAGCTCCACCGACTCCACCTGCCCGACATGGTCTAGGAACCCGGGCTCCACCCGATGGAAATCCTAGCCAGTGCATAGTTGCATGGCAGCAAGGGTGACGCTGGCTCCCTACCAGATCCCTACCACCACCACGCCCTCATGGTCCTCTATCAGAAGAAATTCCTAGAGGCGGGCTTCCTCCGTCTCGTGGTGGGAGGCCACCGCTGCTCCTCCAGCGCTAGCAACAAGACGATACAAGGGTTAGAAGCTATCAATACTAGAATAGGACGACAAGACAAAGAGAGCCCTTAGCAACGATGCGGACCAAGGCATTAGAGATCACCTACCTAGGCAACGAGGGCCACCCTAACGGTGTCAAGGCAGCACTCTAGCTAGCCCACCTCATGGGTGGCGTCGAAAAGGATCTGGCGGGCCTTGTCCGCCCTTCGAACGAGCTTATGGAACTCCCACTGGTCATTCGAGGATGACAAGGAGGAGGAGGATGAGCTTGACCCGCTGTCGGCGGGTCATAGCACGGGCAGCGCCAGTGGCCCCACCTGATGCGACGTGGGAAATAGCCCTGGAAGCATCACTGATTAGCATAGGTCAATCCTCATCTCAAAACCATACTTGAAAACTTACCCTTGCCCACACAGAAAGGCTCAGAGATGTGGCGGCAGCCCGCCAGCCTCCGGTGGCTCCTCTCGTGGATGCTTGCCATGATCCATCTTGATGGGCGGAGAAGAAACTGCAAGAGCATAGGAACAAGATGAGGGAATGGTAGAGCAAGCAACCTAGAGCAGAGGCCTCCCCCACTATACCACTCCTATGTATTTATACCCATGGCGAAAGCCTAAGGCACATGCGTGCTCACTCACATTTACTAACCGCTTGGGGAATCCTATAGAGCAGGTGGAGCGATCGGAGGGAAGGCAGAGCGACAATTGCCCATGTAGTTGTAGCACCCGATTTTAAAGACAAAACCAGATACACACTATATGTGAGCCCAGGAAGTCAAATCTCACATATAGCCACAAATAAGGGTAATATCAATAAACAATGCTTAAATACATAATGTATTAGTATAAAGGATATAACCTTAGAGTATAGACAGTGGAATGACAACTCTGATCTTCAGGCGAAGACTCCAAATCCACAGGGACGACTAACTGGTTGACCACAAGCCTAACTCCTCCAAACCAGCAATCTAGTACCCATCCAGGATTTTTATCCAAAGTATAGAAAAGTAAAGCAAGCGTAAGTACATCTCATACTCAGCAACATAACATGGGGTTCATGAGGCTCAAAAGGCTGACACTAGTTTAACTGTGATTAGCTTTTGATTATCATAATTTTAGCAATTGGGTAGCAACAAGTTTATCCATAAGCCCATAAACACATGATCAGGTAAACATGAATAATGAATAGCATAAACAATTAATCATTAGTACAATTATCCATTAGTGATCATCTCTATTCCATAAGGGTCCAAGGCCGCTCGTGTCCATAAGCATGGCTGTTATAACAGTTTTACACTCTGTAGAGGTTGTACACTTTCACTGTGAGTCGTGATTTACCCTTTCGCCCAAGGTAGCTAATCTCTTGACCTACTTCCAAGGAAGATCGGCAAGGTTCACTATGAAGGTTTTCAAAGGTTCATCTAACAAGTTAGGATCGCTAAGGTTTCCCAATCAATAAGCATGAGCCCCCCTCCAAGGAGTGACTAACAAAATACCAAGAAACCAAAGTACACCCTCTTGGCAGGCCGAGATCATACAAACAGGAGCCCCTCTTATGACATAAAGGTAACCTCTGAAAACCTAGAAAAGGTCCTCATACTGAGCTAAAGCCAAAGCCATATAGCCCTCACAGCTGTATTGTAAGTCCCGAATAATCACTTACAGATAAGTCCTTAGGGAGAGGAATCTAGCGCACCATAAAAACAGCCCAATGCTCTAGCCCCCTAGTTCCATGTTGCTAAAAAGCATATTTTAAATGTTTATTGCATATACCATTAGTCAAGTTACAAGATCATGGTCTTTAATTGAGCGCTAGCATCATACTACCCAATGCAATACCCAAAGGTATCAAGGAATCTAGGATATCAATTAGCTAGGGAATTTACTATAGATGCCAAGGTAGACACATGCATCATGAATAAAATGATTAATGATGAATAGGTATCAAGGATGGTCCCATGCTATACTTGCCTTACACACCGATCCTTCGGTAAGCTTTAATCTTCAACGTCCTTCTCCTTCTTCTGGATCACACCGTATATCTCACCGACTAGACATAATCGTAGAACACCACACAAACATCCATACACATACATGCATAGCATACAATTGCATCTATATCAAAATAGTACACCAATCATATAAAAATAAGTAAAAGAGTTTGAAACACGATTCTACGCATCGCTACGAACACACAGTCGTGAGAAGCACTCTAATCGGAGCTACGGTTGAAAAGATACAACTACCAAGAGATTTGCTTTATATGTGGAAAAGAAAACTATAGGCTTCATTTATTTTAACTATATAAATCCATATAAGATATTTTATAAATAATATAGATTGAATTAAGTTAATTTTAGATTTGAATTATAAACTTAAAGTAAAACAAATCATATTTTATTTATGAAATCTAGTTGCATAATCATTAATCAAGATATGATTTAAACCATGATTTTGTCTAAAATATTAATATAGTAAACACTATTACTATTGCGTCGATCTCATCGTTATGAATCTAATGCAACTTGAACGGACTATTTCGGAGTTAAAATGAATAAGTTATAATTTAAACAAGTTTTCCTATAGTTAAATAATAAATTAAATCTACCCATGAATTTTAGACATTGAAAACATGTCTAATAGTAGTGTAAACACATAGAAAACATAAATACGGTCCTAACGCAATTCGAACGGGTCAAATTGGACTTAAAACGCAAAAGTTACTCATGAAATAAGGTGCAATGACATTTCTGTAAATAAACTAAACTTATTTTTTGAATTAAAACAATAAAAATATGAAATTACACGGTTATTGGACTACGGGAACTATTTTTGGAAAATACAGGGTCCAAAGTGAATAAAATCAGGACCAAAAAGAAATTATTTTGAACTGATTTGGATTGCGGGTTGATTACTTGAAAACGCGGGGCTAAACTGCAAAACGGCATGGCTTAAGTGCGGGTTGACCGCATCTGCGGACCAGGCCAACACGTGGCACGCTGCGGTTGGCGCGGTGCACCACATGGCGTGGGCGCGCACTGACGTAGGCACGGTGCGCCGGGGAAGAAAGGAACGGGGAGTGTGGGGCGCTGATGAGCGGGCCAGCGTCGTAGCGAGGGAAGGGAGCGGCGTGTGGGCGTGGGCCGAGTAGCGCGCAGAGCGGAAGAGAAGGAAGGTGTGGCTGCAGGCCACTGAGTGGGCCGGTGCGGGGGAGAAGGAAAAGAGGGGAGGCGTGCGGGACTGGGCCGCCAGCGGGCCAAGGCCGAAAAGGGGAGCAGAGCAGGCCAGCGCGGGAGGGAGGAAAGAAGCAGGCCAGCGAGAGGAAACGTGGGCCTTCGGGCCAAAACGAGATAGAGGAGGTCTTTCTTCTTTTTATTTTGTTTTCTTTTATTTCAAAGCACTTTTCAAACTCAATTCAAAAGCATTTGAATTTGTTTTGAATTTTGATCAAAACCACACATCACAAAAAAATAAAATGAAACAGCATGTATGCTCACACATGTTTCTACCTTATGATGAATTTTAATTTAATGCAAAAAAATGTATTTTCCTATATTTCATGTGCACAAAAATTCATAAATAAATCATTTTAGCTCTATTTTAAAAGAGGCAAATTTTAGGGTGTTACAATTCTACCCCCTTAAGATGAATCTCGTCCCGAGATTCGAGAAAACTAGGGACAAGGAAGGGAGACAGAACTAGGAATAGAACTTCGATAAATATTTCAATATCTCAACTTGCATTGTAAACCAGCTTACACATGTCTCATCTCCAAAGCTCAAGAATAAAAAGATTTGGATACACGGACTACCCCTTTAAGTCAAGGGAGATACAACTGTCTTAAATACAAAAATTTTAAATTCAAGGGCATAACCAAACTTCATATGACACTCTGGGTGACTCTAACGTGATTATGTTACACCTCAAAGAGATGAGGAAAATTCATCTTCATTTGATTCTCATTTTCCCAAGTTGCATCTTCCTCTGATTGGTTACTCCATTGAACCTTACACACTTTAAGCACTCTTCCCATAAGAGTTCCCTAGGCTCTTTCTAAGAACCTAACTGGATAATCACCATCTGTCGGATGGAGCTCCTCCAAGGGTGTTTGTTCCTCTACACCATCATCTAGAAACTCATAGTCCACTTTACTATCCTCAGTGTTCACACCTTCTATTAGATTATTCCCATTGTCATATTCCTCAGGTGTAGGTTGAATACCCTCATACTCAATCCTTTCTCCTAACAGTGTGGTTAGAAGCACCGAACGCTGGGCATACTTGATCACTCCTTTACATGCAGACATCCATCCCATTCCAAGAATAACATCAATGTCCACTAATTCTAATACAATAAGGTTTGCTTCAAATTTTACCCCCTTTATGTCAAGACTAACTCTTGGGCATATGCGGTTTGCCTTCATTTCTCCTCCTGGGGACTTAACTATCACTGGTTCCTCATTAGAAGCATAGTTATCTTATGATCTTTTACGTATGCACTAGAGATAAATGAATGTGACGCACTAGGGTCAAACATCACCATAGCAGTGGCTGGGCCTACTGCAATCAATCCATAAATGACCTCCTTAGCTCCATGAGTGATAATCATATCCACACTATTCAAACTTCTAAGGATGTAATTTCACTTTAACTTATTTCCATGCACCTGCTTCCTATGGACATTCTGTTCTAGCTCTTGTTGTAGTTGATTCTGGCCTTGATTGTTTTTGACAAACTTCTCAAGATAATTGTTCTCATAATGTTTAATCTTACCACAATCATAACCTTTATCACTAGTAGATGTATTTGTCTTCATGAAGGGGATAGTAGGAGATGACAAACATGGCTCTTGAGAGCTAACCTGTTGCACTTCATCATCGGGTTGCTGATACTAATCTGTACTCACAAGTAGATTCATAGGATGTGACTGATATTCTAGTTGCATAGCGAACTGAGGATGAGTGTTCCTTAGCTGGCATTGAAGATCACGTTTTCTCTTCTTCTCTTCCATCAGCTGAGTCTGCGTCATCAAAGCTTGCTCTATAGTTGGGGGACTTGATAGCGATGGATTAGAAATGGGAATATCCCTTCCAACATCTTGTGAAGCACTTCTCCTGGTAGAGGCCATCTGTTTCCAACATATATGCATTAGGATTCAGTCATTCATAGCATTCTTTACTGTAGTTTCAAGAGATGACAAGATAGGATTGATAATATGAAAAACTAGAGAAAACCCCAGCCATCGGAATATCCAATTCTTCCACATGAAACACTAGAATGAAAGAAAACTTCATCTTGCAAACCCTTCAACTTGGCTACCCCCCTTAAGATAAGGTAAAGTAGGGGACACCAAAGTATAGCTTGCATCGTCTTGTGATTGAAGTCTACTATTGTCCAGAATTTCCTCATGATTTTTTATCGTCCAAAATCAGAGATATGAACTAATAAAGACAGGCTGCTCCAAAGATAGGATAGGAAAAATAGAAGAAAACGATAACCCAACTATTTATTTCATTAATCCTTATACCTTAGGCCTATAAACTAAATGAAATTGTGTAAACACCCAACAAGATCATTGTAATCATTACAAAGATGCAAAACAAGCATAAACATAATAACAAATCAACAAAGCACTTAAAGATGCACAACTCAATCATTGACTCAACTTACGCTACTATCGTTTTTATTACATAAAGGCACAACCTTCTATTCCTTAACTAAGGATCTCAATTTCACCAAATGCTTCTTTCGGGTTGGGTATCACTGACACTTCCTGGTGGCAGTCCGGTAGTGATCTTACTCTAGCTACTTCCATGGTGTAATTGTTGATTCTTCTGTGGGAAAGATTTGACATAATGTCCTTCCTACTGGCAATGATGACACCTTTTCTTAGCTAGGTATTTTGTGATGTCATACTCAATAGAATTGTTGCTTGGTGTTTTGTCAGCTTTCTAACTCTGAAGATTCATCTTGGTTTGACTGATCTATTTTCTAGCTTGCTTGGTCTTTCAAGGTTGAAACTTCTTATAGGTGATAGTCCACCCATCTATGCATACCTCATGTGAAGTAGTTTTAGCTTGAGAAGCTTCTAACTCTTTACAGTTTAGATTCATCTGACTAGGGATCAGAGCTAGATGTGACAAATCCAAATGTTGATTGCTTTCCAATACTTGCTCTGTTGAGACCTTCTTTCTCTTCTTATCCACATTAGCTTCACAACTCCAGTTCACCTTAACTTCCCTCTTATTAGACTCGTCCTGTAAATAGGAAAAACCATAATGTTTACAACACTGACATGGATCCTGACTTCCAAGAGTCTTGCTATGAACACCCTCATTGGACTTCATCTTCTTCCAAGCTTCTGCGACTTGTCTCTTTACTAGCCCCTTTGGTATGTTCCTCTGATCTTGCAACAAGCACTGCTAAGAACTTCTGGGCTGATTCATTCCTTCTAGTATTTGCTTTTGCATAGTGAATAGCTTTTCATTATCAAATGCAATCAAGGGTGACATAGCTTGGTCCTCCTGTTCTCTTATGTTGGCAGTTATCTCGTTACGATCCATCTAATAGAACAAGAGAGAAGATTCAGAATAGGGACTAGGTTTTCATAAAAGAATAGAGGCTGAAGTGAGCATAACTTTTTGCAAATAACAAGGTTAGAGACAAAGCAAGAACTAAGCAAAGATGAAAGCTTGCTAAAACATCCAGTTCTAACTAGGCTTGTGTCCTACAGTCAGCATTGCTCTGATACCACTTTGTAGCACCTGGTTTTCGAGACAAAACTAGATACACACTATATGTGAGCCCAGGAAGTCAAATCTCACATATAGCCACAAATAAGGGTAATATCAATAGACAATGCTTAAATACATAATGTATTAGTATAAAGGATATAACCTCAGAGTATAGACAGTAGAATGACAACTCCAATCTTCAGATGAAGACTCCAAACCCACAGGGACGACTGACTGGTTGACCACAAGCCTAACTCCTCCAAACCAGCAATCTGGTACCCATCCAGGATTTTTATCCAAAGTATAGAAAAATAAAGCAAGCGTAAGTACATCTCGTACTTAGCAACATAACATGGAGTTCATGAGGCTCAAAAGGCTGACACTGGTTTAACTATGATTAGCTTTTGATTATCATAATTTTAGCAATTGGGTAGCAACAAGTTTATCCATAAGCCCATAAACACATGATCAGGTAAACATGAATAATGAATAGCATAAACAATTAATCATTAGTACAATTATCTATTAGTGGTCATCTCTATTCCATAAGGGTCCAAGGCCACTCGTGTCCGTGAGCACGGCTGTTATAACAGTTTTACACTCTACAGAGGTTGTACACTTTCACTTGAGTCGTGATTTACCCTTTCACCTGAGGTAGCTAATCTCTTGACCCACTTCCAAGGAAGGTCAGCAGGGCTCACTATGAAGCTTTTCAAAGGTTCGTCTAACAACTTAGGGCCGCTAAGGTTTCCCCATCAATAATCATGAGCCTCCCTCCAAGGAGTGACTAACAAAAAACCAAGAAACCAAAGTGCACCCTCTTGGTAGCCAGAGATCATACAAAACAGAGCCCCTCTTGCACCATACAGTTAACCTCTAACAAGCTAGAAAAGGTCCTCATACTGAGCTAAAGCTAGAGTCATATAGCCCTCATAGCTATACTGTAAGTCTCGGATGATCACTTACAGATAAGTCCTTAGGGAGAGGAATCTAGAGCACCATAAAAATAGCCCAATACTCTAGCCCCCTAGTTCCATGTTGCTAAAAAGCATATTTTAAATGTTTATTGCATATACCATTAGTCAAGTTACAAGATCATGGTCTTTAATTGAGCGCTAGCATCATACTACCCAATGCAATACCCAAAGGTATCAAGGAATCCAGAATATCAATTAGCTAGGGAATTTACTACAGTTGCCAAGGTAGACACATGCATCATGAATAAAATGATTAATGGTGAATAGGTATCAAGGATGGTCCCATGCTATACTTGCCTTACACATCGATCCTTCGGTACGCTTTAATCTTCAACGTACTTCTCCTTCTTCTGGATCACCACGTATATCTCACCGACTAGACGTAATCGTAGAACACCACACAAACATCCATACACATACATGCATAGCAAACAATTGCATCTATATCAGAACAGTACACCAATCATAGAAAAATAAGTAAAAGAGTTTGAAACATGATTCTATGCATCGCTATGAACACACAGTCGCGAGAAGCACTCTAATCGGAGCTACGGTTGAAAAGATACAACTACCGAGGGATTTGCTTTATACGTGGAAAAGAAAACTATAGGCTTCATTTATTTTAACTATATAAATCCATATAAGATATTTTATAAATAATATATATTGAATTAAGTCAATTTTAGATTTGAATTATAAACTTAAAGTAAAACAAATCATATTTTATTTATGAAATCTAGTTGCATAATCATTAATCAAGATATGATTTAAACCATGACTTTGTCTAAAATAGTAATATAGTAAACACTATTACTATTGTGTAGATCTCGTCATTATGAATCTAACGCAACTTGAACGGACTATTTCGGAGTTAAAATGAATAAGTTATAATTTAAACAAGTTTTCCTATAGTTAAATAATAAATTAAATCTACCCATGAATTTTAGATATTGAAAACATGTCGAATAGTAGTGTAAACACATAGAAAACGTAAATACGGTCCTAACGCAAGTCGAACGGGTCAAGTCGGACTTAAAACGCAAAAGTTACTCATGAAATAAGGTGCAATGGCATTTTTGTAAATAAACTGAACTTATTTTTTAAATGAAAACGATAAAAATATGAAATTACACGGTAATTGGACTACAGGAACTATTTTTGGAAAATACAGGGTCCAAAGTGAATAAAATCAGGACCAAAAACAAACTATTTTGAACTGATTTGGATTGCAGGTTGATTACTTGAAAACGCGGGGCTAAACTGCAAAATGGCGTGTCTTAACTACGGGTTGACCGCATCTGCGGACCAGGCCGACACGTGGCATGCTCCGGTTGGCGTGGTGCACCACGCAGCGTGGGCGCGCACTGACGCAAGCACGGTGCGCTGGGGAAGAAAGGAAAGGGGGGCGTGGGGCGCTGACGAGCGGGCCAGCGTCGCAGCGAGGGAAGGGAGCAGCGTGCGGGCGTGGGTCGAGTAGCGCACTGAGTGGAAGAGAAGGAAGGCGTGGCTGCGGGCCGTCGAGTGGGCCAATGCGGGGGAGAAGGAAAAGAGGGGAGGCGCGCGGGACTGGGCCGCCAGCGGGCCGAGGCCGAAAAGGGGAGCAGAGCAGGCCAACGTGGGAGGGAGGAAAGAAGCAAGCCGGCGAGAGGAAACGTGGACCTTCGGGCCAAAACGAGACAGAGGAGGTTTTTCTTCTTTTTATTTTGTTTTCTTTTATTTCAAAACACTTTTCAAACTCAATTCAAAAGAATTTGAATTTGTTTTGAATTTTGATCAAAACCACACAATACCAAAAAAATGCAACAGCATGTATGCTCACATATGTTTCTACCTTATGATGAATTTTAATTTAATGCAAAAAAATGTATTTTCCTATATTTCAGGTGCATAAAAATTCATAAATAAATCATTTTAGCTCTATTTTAAAAGAGGCAAATTTTAGGGTATTACAATTCTACCCCCTTAAGATAAACCAAGTAAGCCTTACACATTCCTATCTTTTCTATATCATTTCGATTCACATGCCCACGTTCCGCGGTGCACGACTGCT
This sequence comes from Miscanthus floridulus, assembly GCF_019320115.1. Classification (NCBI taxonomy): domain Eukaryota; kingdom Viridiplantae; phylum Streptophyta; class Magnoliopsida; order Poales; family Poaceae; genus Miscanthus; species Miscanthus floridulus. The sequence goes on from NC_089589.1 coordinate 80,010,745, forward strand.
CGCGTATGGGCGCCATTAAGCCATGATGTGACTTGGGAGGCCAACTGCCCCATGAATCCATGCGCAAAATGACCCACCGCATCCATGACCCCGCGTCGTGCTTAGGAAACCTCTCTTCGGCCGGCCCTTAGAAGGGCTCAAGGCCACAAAAGGGATAGGGACAGGATGAGATGGGCCCGCGGCTCTTATCAGTGGTGTGGAGCCACACAACCATCTCTCTCTATGTTCGAGTCGTCCGCTTTGAGGGTTGACCCTCTCTAGGGGGAGGCATCTTGCCCACTGACCGCTGCGGAGGTGGTCGAGGACCGACGGGTTTGACGGTCGATGATTTAAGGGACGTCTTGCGACGAGGCACAACCAAACTTCATGTCGATTGTGGAGGATATTGAGTCTCGCTTGAATTACCCATCAACCTCGATGAGCTGCACCACTCAGACCGCGTGGTTACGATGGACATGCCTCTCCCTATGTGTGGCAAAACCAAACTTGCCCGTAACAAGGCATCATGTAACACCTCGGGTGTTTAAATATTAAAATCTGCCATGTCATCATATGCATTGCAAAGCATTTGGCATTTGGTGAAAACTTTGATGTGCATTTACTAAAACAAGTTTACAATTGTGTAATGAATGTTGAATTGTATTGTTTGACTCAAGTTCAAAGTTTGTCTGGATTTTGAATTTTTCGAGAAAACCCCGCTTTTGAACATTTAAATCCTACCCTAAAAATCCATTTCAAAATCTAAGCATATTTTGGGGTTGAGCCTTAAAGCAAAAGTGTAGTGCTTGACAATTTAAGCAAAGTTTATCTTTGGAGTTTTTCAAGTTGTTTAGAAAATTTTTGAGTAAATCGAAAAGGCGTAATTCGTTAAATTTCTCGATTCAAATTCAAAAGTTCATTTCAAAATCTAGACCGAATTAGGAGATGGTTATAAAAGCAAAGTTGTAGAACTTTTTATTTTGAACAACTTTTATTTTTGGAGATTTTTTAGTTGTTATGAAAATTTGGGAGTAATTTGTGAATTTTGGCGAATGGCAAACTTGTAAATACTGTGAACAGTGTTCACCGCCGTAGCTACACCGCCGGCGACCTTCGGTTCGCTTCCAGGCGCGCACGTGGACGTCCTCGGCTTCACGCTGGCGCGGAAACGTATCCTACGTCGCTTCCTTGAGCTTCCTGGCCATCCTTTATAACCAGAGTCGTCGCCGTTTGCCCCCGCCCCTTTCCTCTGTTTTCTAGTCACCGCCGTCGCAGCTCCGTCGAGCTTTTGCCGTCGAACCAGCGCCCACGCCATCGCAGCAAAGCGTGTTCCAGCTCCGCTAGTTCCTTGCGCGTCCAGCAAACCAGTCTTTGTGGCTTGTCTTCACCGGAAACTCGCGGTGCACGCCCTTCTTCCTCGCGGCCGGCAATTCCTCCACCGAGCACGATTCGCCGCGGCCAGAGCTCCACGGTGCATCTCTGTCCCTGGTTTTGGCTGATTCTGTTTCATCTCGATGCTGTAGTACTTAATCCATAGTTGGTTGCTCATTTTGACCACTGCAGTCGCCGGTACACCATCGCCGACGACGTTTTGCTCCGCCGTGATCACCGTGATCGTCGTCACGCCTCTCCGTTGCTTCTCCGACCTCGCTCGTTGCTTCGATGTGTTCGGGGTGAGCTACTGGTGCTTCCTTGACCTTTAGTTTGACCGCTACCGGTCTGTAGTCGCCGGCGTAGCGCTGCCGTGCCACCGCGTCCGCCATGGCCGACGACGAGCTAGTATAGGGCCGTAATCAGTGCTATTAGGGACGTCAATCGATGCGCCTAGTCTTGGTGATCATTTTGGTACGTTGGCCGTCGCCGTTGGGCTCACCGTCGATGAGTTTACGTCGGTCAGTGCCGTCGCCGTCGTAGTCAAACGCGCGAGGTTAGGGATGACAGGTGGGACCCGTTGTCAGTGACTCAGCGTTCAAATGATTTTTTTTTCTATTTTTCAGATTTGAATGAATAGTGTCTATTTTTGTTATTTTTGTGTAGATTTATTTAGAGCTCCAAAAATTATGAAAATTTTTGTGTGACCTCTCTGTGATGTATAGTATTTAAGAAAAAATATGAAATAATGTTTTTCAGAACATTTTAAATGTGATAAAAATTGCTTAATTTATTAATAAATGGATTTCCATAATTTTTCTAGGCTTATTTAAATGTCCAAAAATTATGAAATTTGTTTTGCCACCTACTTATCATGTAATGAACATGTACTAAAATTTTGAGCTCAATTAGAATAAGTTGATTTATTTCATAATTTTGAATTAAATAATTAATTCCTAAAAGCAAATAGTAACCTTTAATGATTTAGGTTTTTGTTTGGACTTTTGGATTGAGTGATGACCTTGGGTCATTAGTTGATGATGATCCTTGGCAATTGATGTATGTGTTATGAAAAAGATTTAGTTGTTTGACTTGCAACTGTACCGCGAAGGAAAGTTGTATTCAAATTGTTAATTTTGCATCCATCATTGAGCATCATGTTTCGTATTCCGCATCATGTTAAACATGGCATTGTTATTACGTGTAGTGAACGAAGGTGAAAACGTGGTAGTCAATCAAGCTGTTCAGGAGGTTAATCCGTCTGTTGAGGTCGGATCGAATCCTTGTGTAACGTCGTAGGAACCGGACTTTTCCGTCTACGAAGGCAAGCCCCGGATGCATACAACCCTACCTTGTGTTTTACAAATTAATTTCGCTTTTGCTTTTCGTTACTGCATTAAGTGATTAAGAGTTAAGTAAAAGCCTAATTGGTGCATTACCACCCTTGTTATTCCATATTTACCATATTACCAGTTTTAAACTCATATAAGCCTAGTCTTGCTTAGCTATGCGTAGAGCGATGAAAGTCGGGTGACTACCTGCCACCTGCAAGTTTTAAATGGAACATTGGTTAATTATGATAGCATGTGATATGGGAATGTGGAGTAATAAATATAGACCGGGCGGACTCGGTGTGTGTGAGCCACAAGACATGGAGGCCTTGTGAGCGGGGTCTTTCCGCCTGTGTCGATTAAGGCACGTCCGTTGTTGAATTGCATGAGGTGAGAATTTGTAGTACTAACCACATACTCCGGTAAGCCTTGCTCGGCTATTCTATTATGAGAATGGCTACTCGCGCACTGGGAGTGGAGAGATGGCGGGAATAGCGTGTACCCACGTGGCCATGGGCTGGAATGGTGGAGTACTGTATTCTCGGGTGGCGTGGACCCATTCTTGTTTTAGAGGATCCGAGGGTAGGTTGGTATATGTAGGTCGGGGACCTGCATATGTCGTGTGGTCTGGAATTCCCAGCTGGGTTTATAATCGGTTCGAATCGTCGTTGCTCCTCGGTTAAGGAGACTCAACTCACTGTTCATCATCGTAGAATTAATAACTAGAACTTGAATAAGGCTTGTGAAAGTGTTGGATATGAAGTTTCATGATCTCAGTGCGGATCGTGTCAGCTTTGTAAATAATTCTTGAAGAAGTTTTCTATATAAAGAATTTTATTAAAAGAGCTTTTACGCAAAAGAACTTTGATCATTATTAAAGCTATACCTTGAATCCCTGAGCCTGCATTACTGAGTTTATCAGTTAATATTTCAGATAAGTCTTGTTGAGTACTTTTGTACTCAGGGTTTGTTGACCCCTTGTTGCAGGTGAGCCTCATGAGCAGATCTGTTTTGGATCGTGCTGCATGACTATCGTTCGTTCTGACGACGAGAAGTAAATGTGTGATCCTTGGGCAGGATGTTTATTTTATGTGTTAAATATATGTTAATTATGCCACTCCACTACTACTATGGTTTGTAATAATTATCGAACTTAGTTTGTAAGGTTTGAAACAACTAGTTTGTAAACTATGTTACCATAAGACTTTCGTTGTTTTTACTCTGGTTTTAATATTTGAATAAATGTTGTAATACTGCAATGACTCTGTAACGTGATCCTGCTCGGAAATCGTGGATGATTCGGGGTTCCCCGAGGACACCCGATAGTCTTTTTAAGTTCATGGAAACATATGCATAGATGTCAAAGGTCGTCGGACAGTGACAGGTGCATGTGGGCCCTATAACTTAGGAGGTTCTACCACACATCATGACCCCTTGGGTCAAAAAGGGCATCAGGGAAAAAGGAGGCGGATGCCTATGACCCCACAATAAGGTTGAGGTCAAGCCTCGACCGACTCCTCCTAGAGCCCTAGGTCCTTGACCCACAACTAGCTCTAGAGCCTTACAAAACTAATGAGAGTCACCGACCCCTCTAGAAAGGTTGATAGAGCTGGTAGCTAACAACGCATCCTATGAAAGTCAAGATCTAAACGCACTAGATCGAGACGATGGCCCTTGGTTAGGGAAAGCATCTCAAAGACCCTAGCTCCATTCAGAGACATGAACTAAACCCCATAATAGCCTAAAAAAGTCTAAGTTAGGGCTTGGGAGGCACAACTTGAATTCCTCACAAATGACCCCGACCCAAAGGCTTCAAAACCTAAACCGACTCAAAGAAAAAATCATGACGTTTAGACAGCAAATTTTTTCTTTGATCCCCAATGAACGAGTGTGGCTAGAGTAGCACAAGACCTGGCATCACCAACATAATAGAAACAACCCAAGCTCCAGAAGCTATGATGCTAGAAGGAGGCATGTGGGACGCTCTCCTCCATCATTGCGCACAAACACGATGGAGAGGAGCACCTCGCAAACCTCCTCCCAACACCGTAGCTCCCAGAGCGAGAGACGCAGGGGAGAGACGGGAGTAGCCATGACCCTAGAAGGCGCCTTAGCACATGCCAGTGAGGGTTCTAACACACCACCAGTACATGCATAGGGGGTGGCATGGCGAAACCACTCATAGCCTAAGATCACCAGAAGCCTCGGAGAGTGGGGAAATCTAGATGCTATGGATTCGATGGCAGTGCCACCTCATTGTCCCCTACTCGCAAGTCTCTTTCTAGCACTAGTGATGGAAGGAATGACACTAGCCATAGGCCAACGCAGTCAACCCCCATGGGTCACATGCTCGAAGCTATCCATAAGAGAAACCTCTCTTCCCTCACTCTCTTAGAATTTGGCCATTCAGGAAGGCTAAAAGCAATTCGTAGACATGGTTGGAGGTGGTTCAAATGGTAGAAAAGCCCTTATTTATAGGCCCAAGGGCGGACTGAGTAGCCTGAGACAACTGCGCCATGTGGCAAACCATGGGAGGTCACAGTCAATGTCAGATGCCCGCATAAGGTTGGGGAAATCGAGATATTCCCAAAGGCGGAGCAGGTACAGCGTCGACGAGACCACTTGGCCTTGCCTGGATCATGAGCCCTGATACACAGCACACTGACATGGCTAGGCTCAGTAGTCGCGTACCGCACCGTCAGAGCATCCTGGCAGGACAGGACGTAACAGCCACCTACCACATTGAACGCACTAGCCCGCAAGGGGTCGAGCGCCGAAGCTCGGGACAACCATGACTATGAACCCACACTCAACACACGCGAATATCAGCACTTTCACGATCACATCATGATTGCAAAAATGCTCAGGGGCTACTGTCGGGGTTATGATACCCTAGGTATCTTAAGGCATCGATTAGCTAGCCGCTCAGGTGGCCCATGGTACGCTAGCTAGTATAAGCCCAAACAATTGAGGCCTAGCTAAGCTATGTGGAATTGGGCCAAACACTAAGGCAGGGGTTGGCCAATGACCTCTTCCCTCTACCTTCACCACGCACCCCATGACTCCTCATGACCTCTCCTTAGTTCCAACCCCTAGGGGAATGGGGAGAGATCGAGCCTCGCCAAGCATGCCTGCTCTGACAAGAGTAGGCACGCCGCACTAACCCCACAAGGATCGAGGGGACAAAGTCCCCTCAGCCCGGTCAAACGCCATCTAAAAGGTCCTAATATGGCTAGAAAGGGGTGAATAGCCTATTTAAAAACTCTATAAAGCACTAGAGCAATTGATCAGTACAACAAATGGCGTAATGCAATTTGCTCTAGCTCTACAAGGGTTGTAAGCCTCCTATCCAATAATTCTAGTTGCTATGATCACTAGGCACATAACAAACTAGGTCACTACTCACTAAGCTAGTGTGCTCTCAAAGACTAACTAAAGAGCCACACTAACCAAACTAATAAGCTCTCAAAGACTAACTACACTAAAGAGCTTGACAACTAGTTTGCAAGGAATGTAAAGGAGTGAGTAAGGTGATTATACCGCCATGTCGAGGAATGAACCAATCACAATATGAACACAACCAATCACCGAGAGAAATCCAATCACAAGAATAACACATGATTTTTCTTCTGAGGTTCACATGCTTGCCCACACGCTAGTCCCTGTTGTGTCGACCAACACTTGGTGGTTCGGTGGCTAAGAGGTGTTACATGAACCTCGTCCAACAAATGAACACCGTAAGAACCTACCCACAAGTGAGGTAACTCAATGACATGAGCAATCCACTAGAGTTACCTTTTGGCTCTCCCCCGGGGAAGGTACAAGACCCCTCACAATCACTAGAGCTAGCCACGAACAATCACCAACATGTGCCAAAGCTCCTCTGCTGCTCCAAGTCATCTAGGTGGCGGCAACCACCAAGAGTAACAAGAACTCCGTAGCCACAATGATCCCCAAGTGCCACTACATGCAATCACTCAAGCAAATGCACATGGAATCACTCCTAATCTCACTATGATGATAAATCAATGATGGAGATGAGTGACAGGTATTTGCTTAGGCTCACAAGGATGTCAAGTATGTCAAAGTGCCAAGAGTGTGAGCCCCAAGCCGGTACCTTCCTATTTATAGATCCCCAAAACTCAAAGAGCCATTGGGGTGTCAAAGGGGCACCAGACGCATTGACTGGACACAGCCCCAGCATCCGGTCGCTGAGTCCGATCGCTCCTCTAAGACAACCATCGAGCGCCAATGTCACACAGTTCAAATTCGACCATTATGTGCTACGCACGCGTTAGCCGCTAACCGGATGTGCCTCTACATCCAACCGGACATAGCCCACTTTAGGGTCCGGTCAACAACAAAGAGGATCTAGAGCGCATTTTTTGTGATCGGACATGTTAGGTCATAGCTGACCGGATGCACCACCAAGTTAGGTCCTCACATGGCTCGCGCAAGAGGGTGACACCAGCGTACGTCATCATCGACCTGACACACCTCAGTAGCATCCGGTCGCGCACCTTCGCATGAGTCCGATCGCCACCTTGCGCTGCACCGCCAGTGGACAACTGACCGGACGCACGCCCTACATCCAAGGCCAGCATTTGATCGCCTCTCTGTGCTCTCGGCCAACATAGCTAGCTCGCCTAAAATGGACCGGACGCTTCTGGGGTGAGTCTGGTCACCCCAGCGCCAGACTCCAGTCGCGTGCCTTCCCTCCTTTTCTTTTTCTAAGTCCACAACTGCTTCACCCTTGCTTCCAACATGCTAACCACAAAGTGTAGAACTTGTGTGCACGTGTGTTAGCATTTTTCAAAGCATTTTACAAGGGTCAAGGTTAGCACACTAGGTTCCTACATGCATATGCAAGAATCATGTCACCTAGTGGCACTCGATAAACCGCTTAGCCAAAGAATTCCTCACTTTATAGAACAACTATCGATCCTAAACGTGATCACACTTTCTATAGTGTCTTGATCACCAAAACAAAAACCTATTTGATACCTTTGCCTTGATCAACCTAGTTTTTGTTTTTCTCTTTCTTCTTTTCCAAGTTGGAGCCCTTGATCTTCAAGTTTGGTCTTCACCATCACCATGACCATCATCTAGCTCCACCACTTGGCATAGGACCATCCTTTCATGTCTACACACTTAGTATAAGGATTAGTCCCTAGGTTTAATCAATTATCCAAAACCAAACTAGGGCTTTCAATCTCCCCCTTTTTGGTAATTGATGACAGCCCTTCACAAAGATATTCAATAAAATCTTTATGGATTCATGTTGCTTGCCCAAGCATTTTACCATGTGTAAATGTTATAGACAAGTTTCATAAACCTGAATTGGTAGCATTAGCTCCCCCTACATATGTGCTAAGAGTTTGGATTTGAAAGCTTACACATATGCATGGATTAGAAAGTTTGGGGAAGTAATGTCTACCAAATGATGCTAAGGTGTAAAGAATGGACCTTTGAAGCATGATACCAATTGAAGTTGCCATTTGAACACCATCCTTAGCACCATGGTTTGCTAGATACCACTTGAAAAACTACAACCACTAGATACCTCGTGAGATCAACATTAGAAGCAAGGCTCTAGTACCACCTATAAAATCAAATTCAAGGTATATCTAGCTATCCTATGCATGATAGTTTTCACTGCATCAATCATTTTCTACAATCTAGCATACACCACACAAGCATGAATATTTGAATTTAAAAACTTGTGCCATGCAAGCAAACATATGTAATGCATATACAAATGCAACATACAAGTTTATGAGCTTGCTCCCCTTACTTTGGCATTTCATTTGTTTGCTCCCCCTATCTTACTATCTTTGTGAATCTCTCTCCCCCTTTGGCATCAAATAACACAAAAGGTGAGCTCTAGTTTTAGATAGGTAGGGGTGAAAACATGTGAAGTGGAGATCATTTTCCCAAATTTGGTTCAATCTAGATCACTTGCAAAAGATATTTAACTCGGTTTGATCCAAGGACAAGCTTCTTCACACCTCATGACTAGGGTTATCTTGACCATGTTGAGTTAAACACTTATAGCTCATTCTCTAGATCAAACACTAGGTTCACAAGCCCACAAACATGTCATATGCTACCACTAGATCATGAGGCAACAGTGGTACCTTACAAGCATCAAATTGATTTGATTTTCATGAATGAACCTAAGACATGATAGGAATGACTAGATGCACTACACAAGTCCTTAGCAAAGGATGAATGACATGTCAAATAATTTTACCTTGCTTTGCTTGAAGGAGAGGCATGTCATATAATGGGGGTGCATCAACACATATTTGAGAAGTCAAGTATGTTCAATTCATTCCTTCGCTTGCAAAACCTCTTCTCATCAAGTGGCTTGGTGAAAATATTGGCAAGTTGATCATCGGTGCCCACACTCTCAATGCAAATGCCCCCCTTTTTATTGGTGATCTCTTATGAAATGGTGGCAGACATCTATATGCTTTGTTCTTAAATATTGAACCAGGTTGTTGGTGAGCTTCACGGCACTCTCATTGTCACATAGCAATGGCACTTGTCTGAAATTGATTCTAAAGTCACTCAAAGTAGCCTTCATCCAAAGTAATTGAGCACAACAACTACTGGCCAAAATGTACTCTGCTTCGGCGATTGAAAGTGCTACACTATTTTGCTTCTTTGATGATTAAGACACAAGTGATCTTCCCAATAGCTGATATGTGCCCGATGTGCTCTTTCTCTCAACTTTGCATCCCGCATAATCAGAGTCCGAATATCCAATCAACTCAAATCTAGCTCCTTTGGGATACCACAATCCAATATTTTGCGTATGCTTCAAATACCTCAATATCCTTTTTGTTGCCTTCAAATGACTTTCTCTTGGTGAGGCTTGAAATCTTGCACACATGCACACACTAAACATCACATCCGGCCTTGATGTGGTCACATAGAGTAGGCTTCCAATCATAGACCGATACATCTTTTGATCCACCATATTGCCACTAGCATCACTATCTAAGCTTCCATTTGTCCCCATTGGTGTACTAATAGCTTTGCTCTCATCCATGCCAAACTTCTTGAGCATGCCTTTTATGTACTTGCCTTGACTTACAAATGTGCCATTCTTCATTTGCTTGATTTGAAGTCCAAAGAAGTAACTAAGCTCTCCAATCATGGACATCTCAAACTCACTTGCCATCATCTTTCCAAACTCCTCACAAAAATCTTGATTGGTTGATCCAAAGATAATGTCAACAACATAGATTTGCAACATAAACAAGTCTTTGCCTATCTTTTTGGTGAAGAGAGTGGTGTCAACCTTGCCATAATGAATCCCTTAGAGAGTAGGAAATCCATCAATCTCTCATACCATGCTCTTGGTGCTTACTTCAAGCCATACAAAGCCTTTTTCAACGTGTAGACATGGTTGGGTTTCTTCTCATCTTCAAAACTAGGAGGTTGCTCAACATACACAAGCTCATTGATGTACCCATTTAGAAATCCACTCTTCACATCCATTTGATACAACTTGATATTGTGGGCACAAGCATAGGCTAACAAGATCATAATTGCTTCCAATCTTGCAACCAGGGCATATGTTTCACCAAAGTCAAAACCTTCAACTTGAGTGTAACCTTGAGCTACCAATCTTGCTTTGTTCCTTATAACTATCCCATCTTGATCTTGCTTGTTCTGAAAGAACCATTTGGTTCCAATCACATTATAATCCTTAGGCCTTTCAACTAACTCACATACTTGATGTCTTGTGAAGTTGTTTAGCTCTTCATGCATAGCATTCACCCTATCAACATCCAACAAAGCATCATCTATCTTCTTTGGTTCAATGGATGACATGAATGAGAAATGTTAAAAAAATGATGCCAATCTTGATCTTGTTTGTACACCTCTTGAAATATCACCAATTATAGAGTCCAAAGGATGATCTCTTGCAACATTGGTTGGTTGGAGCACTTGAACTTGATTGCTTGCACTTTGTTAACCATTTGGTTGAGATGATGAACTAGCCACTTATTGATCTTGCACTTTGTCACCACTTGTACTAGCTTGACCTTGATCATGAGAACCACTAGCTTGCACATTTGAGTTAGAGAGCACTTGATTCTTGTCATTTTCAACTTTAATCACCTCTCTAGGCCTTATATCATCAATGACCATGTTCTTCATTGCATTGACTAACTGAGTGCCTCTCACATCATCTAGATTTTCATCTTCCTCTTGGGAACCATTGGTTTCATCAAATTCCACATCATGAACCTCCTCAAGAGTACCACTAGACAAGTTCCATACTCTATAAGCCTTGCTAATAGTGGAGTAACCAAGCAAGAATCATTTATCACATTTCTTCTCAAACTTGCTCAATCTAGTGCCTTTCTTCAAAATATAACATTTGCAACCAAAAACCCAAAAATATGCAATGTTGGGCTTTCTACCATTCAAGAGCTCATATGGTGTCTTCTCCATCATGGGGTGACAATAGAGGCGGTTGCTATAGTAGCAAGCCGTGTTGATTGCTTCAGCCCAAAATGAATGACTCACATTGTATTCACTCAACATTGATCTTTTCATGTCAATCAAGATTCTATTCTTCCTTTCAACTAGGCCATTTGATTGTGGAGTGTACTTTTCCGAGAATTGATGCCTAATTCTAAACTCATCACATAGCTCATCAACTCTTGTATTCTTGAACTCACTACCATTGTCACTTCTCACTTTCTTGATGGTTGTTTCAAACTCATTGTGAATTCTCTTGATGAATGTCTTGAGGGTTGCAAATACATCACTCTTATCAACAAGAAGAACACCCAAGTGTATCTAGTGAGATCATCAACTATCACAAATCCATAATTGTTTCCACCAATGCTAGTATATGTGGTTGGTCCAAACAAGTCCATGTGCAACAACTCAAATGCCTTGGATGTGCTCATCATGCTCTTCTTAGGATGTGTGTTACTAACTTGCTTTCTGGCTTGACATGCACTACATAGCTTATCCTTCTCAAATGTGACATCCTTCAAGCCTCTAACTAGATCATGCTTAATCAATTTGTTCAACTATTTCATTCCAACATGACCAAGCCTTCTATGCCATAACCAACCCATGCTAGACTTAGTGTCGACGAAATACGTCCGACCTTCTACCGAGGGGTATGCCCATGTTAGTAGATGAATCGGTGGAGGTGCGCGTGAGGGAACTAGATGGTGACATAGAACACAAGAGGCAGCAATTTAGATAGGTTCAGGTCGTTAGCTTGACATAATACCCTACGTCCTGTGTATTTTGGTGGATTGTATTGTGTATGATCAGATGCCTTAGGCTAAGCCTAGGATCCATATTGGGATGTCGACTAGGGGACCCCTGCCCCTCCTTATACGCTCTAGAGGGGTAGGGTTGCAAGGAAAGTATCATATTTGGTATTATACAATATCTAATAAATCACATCTTCTTGTAGCCTTACGGTGCACGTCGACCAGTGCCGTGCGCCGCACACCTTGATCTTGTGGGTTGGGCCACCTCTGATGGTGCGGCCTATGTCTTGTCCTGTGGGTACCGGGGGTCATACCCCCATAGCTAGTCCCCGAGCACCTTGTATCCGCTGAGCAACACCGTCTTGAGCTTGTCCGAGCTACCCAACTTGCTGCTGATCATCAGGAATAGGCATCCGACTAGTTTAACTAGGAGCCAAGCTATTGAAGTGAGTATCCGAGCAATTGAACAGGCGTCCGAGCAGTTGGACTATCATCCGAGCTATTGTCCGAGCAGTGGGAACATCATTCGAGCAGTTCAACTATGAGCAATCCTAGACTTACTTGAAGTTGAGGTTTGCCAGAAGGATGTAAGGGCTCATGATAAAAAATTTGAAGTCTCCATCTTGGATGAAGTGTGCCCACTTAGGTTCCAGGTGTCAAAGTTAGATGCTTAGCGTCCTTGACTTAGTCAGCGCGGAGGAACTTCATCACTTTGTAGAAGATTAAGTAAAAAAATAAGCACATTCACCATGAGGTGAAGTGTGCCCACTTATTCCCCGAGTCTAGTAGTAGGTGAAGTAGTCACATGGTGCCTGGGTCCAAAGTAGTAGTCTTCAGGTGCTGGCCCAGTCCCCAATGTTGCTGGAAACCAGTGTAGAAATAAATACAGTCGTCGTGAGATGACGTGTACACACGTAGTCCCTAAGCCTACTGGAAGATTTTGAAGATATCTTGTAGTAGGGTCAAAGAATTTTTAATGAAAGCTTGCCAACGTCATCTGCCATGTACTTCACAAGACCCCAGACATGCTACCCAAGATCACCACCCTGATCTGAACAACATGGAGCTACTTGATAGCACACCGATGAGACATAGTAAGATCCAACCACAAAGGGAGTCCCTAGCTTAGCTGGTGACGCTTACACGAAGAATTCAAACACCGAGGAGTCCCTAGCATAGCTAGTGATCCCCTAGCATAGCTGACGATGAAGCCCATGCGATGAGCAGTCCAACCAACTAGTTAGCGGCGAAGTGAACATTGAGCAGGAGTGAGTGTCGAGCAGTCCGACCAATTGGTTGGCGGTGAAGTCCGTCCGATAGGTGGTCTGACCACCCAGACGATGATCATCTTGTCCAGTCCCTGAGCGTAAGCTCGTTGACTAAACCATGCCCCTGCGAAACAAATGTGTAGAATGGGTAGTACATGATGTAAAAATAAAATATATGAACTCCAAGGAAGAATCAGCAATGGAGATGAAATAGCGTATGTAGCTCTACGATCAGTTGGTGTGAACACTTAGTGTTATTCTAAAGATGTGTTTATATTTAATATAAACCATCCGACCAGTTAGTGTGTAGCTAAGTCTCTAGCCCTAGCTAGCCTATTAACCATAACGCAGAGCGCGGAGCCCGTGTTCATGTAGGAAGAGTAGGGCGTCGCTAAGGAGTCGCTGCCGATCACCCCTAATGCAGAGGGCAGGCGCTCATGCACATGTAGGGAGAAGTTGAAGATAGGGCCATCTCTGGGAACATCCGAGCATCAACATGATTATTCGGAGATTTGCCTTAGGCTTAGTTGTATGTCATCTTTAAGATGGTATACATGAAAGAAAATTGTTTGGAGAACAAACATGGAGAAAAATAGCTCAGAGAAACATCATGGAGATATATGAAGGTTGGGGAATATTTATAAAAATATTAAAGCATGACTTAGCTTTAGACAGAACGTCTGGTCCATGTCGATGAAATCGCCCAGCTCTCGAGCTTTCTGGTCAGTCATCATGGCGGCGGTCGTGGTCGTTATAGCGCCGTTCTTCGTGGCGATCATCATTGCGACGCTGCAGGTGGTCGGAGCAAGTTGTCCAGGTGACATCATCCTTATATTACTAGTCAGCCTTAGGCAGATCAGATTCAGGGATATCAGTGACATAGGACTTGGGAAGCTCGCTTAGCGGCTCGCTGGTGGCTCGACGTGGCTCGCTTAGTGGCTCACTTCATGTTCGAGTTGGATCCCATGTCACAAGGATGTAGATCATCATTGATCATTTTTGGCTAGCTTCCTTGCATCATCTTCATGTCGTGGTGATGTAGACCACGCATAATTTCCTTGCTTGCATGGCTCTGTGGATTGGCTGAACAGGGATCATTCTATACCTATGCCCCATTAATTTGCGCTGTCGATCTAGTTGACAAAGAAATTCGAGCGAATCAATGGTAAGGTCCCCGTCGTCGATGAGGTACGACCAGTCGACGGCGTGAGTCTCGATGAGACGTCGGCAAGGACTGTCATGGCTTCCTGCCAATAACAATCATCATGCAGACAAGTAGAGAACTAGGGATGCACGAGGATATACATAACCCGTAGACCATGTTTAACTAAAATAAAAGTATGACTTAGCTTTTGGATCCATGAACGTAGGTGTCGTCAACTGTTAGATTGCTGCATGGCCCTATAGACATGGTCGCTGCCGCTCCAAGCTGTTAGACGCCTTGATTAGGATCTTCGAGCTTTGAGGCTAGCCGTATGTGAGGTGTGGTCTTGTTGATGTAGCCATGGGATGGATCCATGGGAGAGACGCTGGTACGGATCTGAGAGAGTCATGCCCCCTGTAGACCCTGCGTGACTCTAGCTTGCTATCACGTAGGGTTCTGTAGGCCGTGGAATCATGACCTCTGTCGTTGGAGATGGCTTAACTCTACGATCTATCCATTGCCGCCGGTGATGAAACACTGAGTCTCGCTGGAGGTTTCTTAAGGTCACTGTCATGAAGAGCCAATTCCTCACAACAATGATAGAAAATTTCCCATCTGGTTTGCCATGGATTCAGCACACACACACCCTACCTGGCGTGCCACTGTCGATGAAATACGTCTGGCAGTCTACCGAGGGGTATGACCACGGTAGTAGATGAATCGATGGAGGTGCGCATGAGGGAACTAGATGGTGACACAGAACGCAAGAGGCAGTGATTTAGATAGGTTCAGGCCATTAGCTTGATGTAATACCCTAAGTCCTGTGTCTTTCGGTGGATTGTATTGCGTATGATCAGATGCCTTAGGCTAAGCCTAGGATTCATATTGGGATGTCGACAAGGGGACCCCTGACCCTCCTTATATGCTCTAGAGGGGTAGGGTTACAAGGAAAGTATCATATTTGGTATTATATAATATCTAATAAATCACATCTTCTTATAGCCTTGTGGTGCACGTCGACCAGTGTTGTGCGCCGCATGCCTTGATCTTGTGGGCTGGGCCACATCTAATGGTGCAGCCCATGTATTGTCCTATGGGTACCGAGGGTCATACCACCACACTAAGTGAGCTAACATGTTGACAATTGAGCTTCACTAGCATTGAAATCAACAAAGTATAGATTCTCGTATCTAAAGCCTTTGAATATCAAGTTATAGCCATCTACACTTATGATCTCTACATCATCCACACTAAATATGCACTTGAAACCAAGATCACACAATTGAGTTACCGACAATAGGTTGAAGTTCAAGCTCTCTACTAGTAGCACATAGGAAATGCTCAAATCATTGGATATTGCAATCTTACCAAGCCCTTTGACCTTGCCTTTGCCATTATCACCAAAAGTTATACTATCAACCCTATTGGTATCATTTGCATTGATTGAATTGAACATTCTTGAATCATCGGTCATATGTTGTGTGCACCCACTATCAAGCACCCAATACCTTCCTCTAGCTTTATAATTAACCTATAAAAGAAGATCAATTCTTTTTAGGTACCCAAACTTGCTTGGGTCCTTAAAGGTTAGTCACTAAGCTCTTTGGCACCCAAATGGCTTTTTTCTTTGAGCCCACAATTTATGCACCAATGAACTTAGCATGCATACCATTGGCACACTTGGTAAGCAAATAACAAGAATCAAACTTAATTGAGGATACATTAGCATGCTTGTTCTTATTTTTACAATATTGCTCTACATGCCCCACTTGCTAGCATCTATTGCAAAACTGACCATTGCCCTTCATAAAACTAGTCTTGTGAGTAACAAAGACTGCTTTGCCTTTCTTGGGGGTATAGCCTAATCCCTCTTTGTTGAGAGAAAACCTTTGGCTACCCAAACACTTTAGCAAGCGGGCATCTCCACCATAGGCATTGCCTAAGGCACGAGTGAGCTCATTCACCTCCTTCTTGAGGGTCTCATTTTCTGCCATTAGTGAGGCATCACAAGTGAAACCATCACTCGAAGGTGAAGTAGAAATGGCAGTGCTACAAGAAGGGTTAGTGGGAGCAACAACAATGGGCTTATAAAAAGATTCATCAAGAATATCACATGTTAGTCCCACATCACAAGATATAATCACTTGCTCTTTCTTGGCTTCCTCCTTTTTGACTTGCTCAAGGAGAGAGGAGTGAGCTTTTTCAAGCTTGGAGTGAGCCTTGCCAAGCTCCTCATGGTCTTCCATTATGAGAGGTATTGAGCTCATCAAAGGATTACTTAAGAGATTTGACCTTCTTGCAATTCTTTGCACTCATTTCTCTTCATCTCAAAGCAAGTGTGGACTTGCTCCAACATATCCATGAGCTCCTCCTTGGTGTACTCATCACCATCATCATCACTCCTACAATTATCACTTTCACAAGCATCATTATCACTCACATCATATTTTACCTTGATAGGCTTTACCATGAGGCAAGTCGATAGAGTGTCGAAGATGGATGGCTTGTTGTTGATGGCGATGCTTGCTAGTGCCTTCTTGAGAGACTTCTTGTCATCATCACTAGAATCATCATCCGATGAGCCATCACTATCCCATGTCACCACATAGCTGCCACCCCTCTTCTTCTTTTGGAAGGTCATCTTCTTCTCCTTCTTCTCTTTCTTTTCCTTCCTCTCCTTCTTTTCTTTCTTCTTCTCATCCTCATCATTGTCACTATTATAGAGACAATCCGCTGCAACATGATCCTTGCTCTTGCACTTGTAGCATCTTCTCACATAGTCCTTGCTCTTGAAGTTGTCTCTTCTCTTTCTTGCACCATAGCCCTTCTTCTTTATGAATTTGCCCATCTTGTGCACAAAGAGAGACATTGCCTCATCATCAATGTCACTAGCATCTTTATCCTCACTTGATTCTTCTTTCTTGGACTTGCCCTTGTTCTTAGATGATGAGTTAGCCTTGAATGCTACACTCTTCTTCTTCTTGTCTTCGTCATTCTTTTCATCTTGATCAACCTCTTCCCTTTCCACACGGTATGTCTCTTGTGTCATGACATCACCTAGTACTTGGTTGGAGTTAGTTGCTTCAATCCTCGTCTTATGATGATCAATCTTAATGTCTCAAATCTTGGAGGTAAGAACATCAAGAACCAATGAGAGACATCATCATCACTGATCTTTTCACCCAAAGCCTTCAAGTCATTAATAATCACTTGTAATCGATGGAACATCTCTAGAATGTTCTCATCATCTTTCATCTTGAAGCTTGTTAATTTGTCCTTGAGGATGTATAACTTGGCACTCTTCATCGTCGGTGTGCCCTCATATGTTTCTTCCAATCTCTTCCACACCTCACTAGCTCTTTCACAATCCTTGATTTACTCAAACACCTTGGAATCGATGTCATTGTAAATGGTGTTGAGAGCCATTGTATTGCATTGCTTGTTGGTCTTGTCTTGGTTGGTGAGATTGTCGGGATCAAGAATAGCATAATCACTCTCGGTCACATCCCACACTTGATCATTGATTAAATCAAGATTCATCTTCATCTTTCTCTTCCAATAATCATAGCATGTGACATCAAAGAACGGCAGTTTGCCCCCGCCCCCACATAGTTGAACACAACTTGAGTGATTTTTTGACATCGAGGTTGTTAAGCCTTCAATCAAATGGTGACCATGGCTCTGATACCACTTGCAAGGTCCTAATATGGCTAGAGAGGGATGAATAGCCTATTTAAAAACTCTATAAAGCACTAGAGCAATTGATTAGTACAACAAATGGTGTAATGCAATTTTACTCTAGCTCTACAAGGGTTATAAGCCTCCTATCGAACAATTCTAGTTGCTATGATTATTAGACACACAACAAACTAGGTCACTACTCACTAAGCTAGTGTGCTCTCAAAGACTAACTAAAGAGCCATACTAACCAAACCAACAAGGTCTCAAAGACTAACTACACTAAAGATCTTGACAACTTGTTTGCAAGGAATGTAAAGGAGTGAGTAAGGCGATTATACCACCATGTCGAGGAATGAACCAATCATAATATGAACACAACCAATCACCGAGAGAAATCCAATCACAAGAATGACATGATTTTTCTCCCGAGGTTCACGTGCTTGCCGGCACGCTAGTTTCCGTTGTGTCGACCAAGACTAGGAAGTTCGGTGGCTAAGAGGTGTTGCACGAACCTCGTCCAATAAATGGACACCGCAAGAACCTACCCACAAGTGAGGTAACTCAATGACATGAGCAATCCACTAGAGTTACCTTTTGGCTCTCTGCCAGGGAAGGTACAAGACCCCTCACAATCACCAGAGCTAGCCATGAACAATCACCAACACGTGCTGAAGCTCCTTCGCTACTCTAAGTCATCTAGGTGGTGACATCCACCAAGAGTAATAAGAACTCCGCAGCCATAACGATCCCCAAGTGCCACTATATGCAATCACTCAAGCAAATGCACTTGGAATCACTCACAATCTCACTATGATGATGAATCAATGATGGAGATGAGTGGGAGGTGTTTACTTAGGCTCACAAATATGTCAAGTATGTCAAAGTGCCAAGAGTGTGAGCCCCAAGCCGGTACCTTCCTATTTATAGAGCCCCAAAACTCAGAGAGCCGTTAGGGTGTCGAAGGGGCACCGAACGCATTGACCGAACATAGCCCTAGCGTCTGGTCGCTACTCTGAGCCAACTAGCGAGTGCCACATCACGTAGTTCAAATTCGACCATTACGCGCCTCTGTGCGCGCGTGTTAGCCACTGATCGGACGTGCCTCTGTGTCTGACCGGACACAAACCACTCTAGGGTCCGGTCAACAACAGAGAGGGTCCAGAGCGCATTTTTCGTGATCGGACATGCCTAGTCATAGCTGACCGGACACACCACTGAGTCAGGTCCTCACATGGCTCATGCGGGAGGGTGACGCAAATGTACATCATCATCGACCTGACGCACCTTAGTAGCGTCTAGTCGCGGGCCTTCGCCTGAGTCCGATCACCACCGTGCGTTGCGCCTCCTCTAGACAACTGACCGGACGCACGCCCTGCGTCCGAGGCCAGCGTCCGATCACCTCTCTACGCTCTCGGCCAACACAGCTAGCTCGACTAAAATTGACCGGACACTCCCGGGGTGAGTCCGGTTATCCCGGCGCTAGAGTCTGATCCCGTGCCTTCACTCCTTTTCTTTTTCTAAGTCCACAACCGCTTCACCCTTGCTTCAAACTTGCTAACCACAAAGTGTAGAACTTGTGTGCATGTGTGTAAGCATTTTTCAAAGCATTTTACAAGGGTCAAGGTTAGCACACTAGGTTTCTAAATGCATATGCAAGAATCATGTCACCTAGTGACACTCGATAAACTGCTTAGCCAAAGAATTCCCCTCTTTATAGTACGGCTATCGATCCTAAATGTGATCACACTCTCTAAAGTGTCTTGATCACCAAAACAAAAACCTATTTGATACCTTTGCCTTGATTAACCTTGTTTTTGTTTTTCTCTTACTTCTTTTCCATGTTGGAGCCCTTGATCTTCAAGTTTGGTCTTCACCATCACCATGACCATCATCTAGCTCCACCACTTAGCATAGGACCATTATTTCATGTCTACACACTTAATACAAAGACTAGTCCCTAGGTTTCATCAATTATCCAAAATCAAACTAGGGCTTTCACCATCCCTGCGCCATGCAGCATAGACAAGACAACACCACCGAGAGGTGACGGCTAGTATGGTGACCCACCATCCAAATACGGCCCGACGAGACAGATGTATGACTCCACCCACTATGGGATAGGATCCACGACGGCGGTCTTGACTTTAGGGGCCATCTAAGCCAATGAAGGCCATGACCCTAGAGCTTAGGATTGTGGACATCGACTCCACAAGTAGCAAGACGATCAACGACCTAGGGGCGACTACCAACTCCTGTACGACATCCCCGAGAGATCAGGAGGTGATGACGAAGGCCACGGCGAAGAACATGTCATGTAGGATGGCTGGCGAACCACCACCGTGCCAACAGTGCCGCCATGACTAGCACAGTAGCACCATGCCACACCATGCCACGACGTGGGCACAAGACCATGATGACAACCACGCCCGAAAGTGCGCTACACTAAGATAGAGATGGCGTTACTTGCAAGCCAATTTAGCTAGGTTTCCTCCCTTAGGCTCATGACCCCTCAGTCGGGAGAACCTCCTTCTTTGTATGTGACCTGGCCCCAAACTCTATATGAGGGCAGCCAGGGCACCCTTCCATAGACATTGGACCCCCGAAGCTCTCATTCGGGCTGTCCATCTCCTAGCTCTAGCTCTCCTACCTCTTTTCACCATTCTTGCACCCCTCATTGTAAGAATTTCAGAGCATTCAAGCGAGGAACACGCATTCGATCATCTCTGAGACTGGATGTAAGGCTCTGGCCTGAACCAGTATAACTTCTCGTGTCTTTTGGATGCTACCATCATCTTCATGGAGCAACGCGACATTCGTATAAATTACTAATCAGAATACAAAACACCGACACCAGCAGATGGCGAGCGAGCTTGACTCGCAAAGTCTGGTGACTGAGAAACCTAGGATAGCGCGTGGCGATTTTTGGAGATTGTGTTGCCGGTCTATTGGACGTGGTTTTTGCCACATAATCGCAAAATCGGACTTCACGGAAAGTGTTAGTTGTTGCTCTAAGAAATAAGTTTCTGTTTTGTAAATCTACTTAAATGTTGGAACACTAGTTTGTTCCATAGAGAGCATACTATAGTCTTCTTTTGGCATTATCGAAATATGAACCAATAAATAAACAAATAAACACAGCTACCTAGCCATACATTTGTGCATAGGGATAAATGTGTATGGTTAATTCACAAATCTGATCCGATCACATGTGCCTTAGATCAGATGGCCCAACACACAAACATCAGAAAACATTCTCATATTGAAAAAATCCACATTACCTCTCTTAACTTTTGTGAAAGTCTGATTTTTATCCCTAAACTCTAAAATTGGGTAAACCACCCCCCTGAACTTTTAAAACCGTTCATCTACCTTCATGACCGGTTATAAGCGGTTTTCAAAGTCGGTTTTGTCTTTTTTTATTTATTTCGGCTGAATCTTTGAAAAATCATAGTAAATCACAAAAAAATTATAAAATAGAAAATCTAATTTTATTGGACTCCACATGAGTAGATCTACACAGTGAACATATAATATGATATCCATTAGTATAATTTTTTTGTTGTAGCTTTAGATCTATGCTTTTGTATAACATATTATATGTTCCAATTTTTTTATGTAGTTGCAGTTTCATTGGATATGTATAACTTAGTTGTATAATTCAATGAGTATGGAATTTTTACTATAGTTCAAGCATACAATAATTAGCTCATCATAAAAATTTCACCACAATTGGACCATAGAAACAACAGTTATGAATTAGTTACAAAAAGCATAGATCTCAAGCTACAGTAAAAATTATATTAAAGTATACTATGTTATATGTTCACTGTATAGACGTACTCATGTGAAGTCCAACAAAATTGAATTTTCCATTTTATAATTTTACTGTGATTTACTATGATTTTTCATTAAGCCAAAATAAATAAATAAAGAAAAAGACAAAACCACCTTTGAAAACTGCTTATACCGGTAAGAAGGTAAAATAAACGGTTTTAAAAATTCAGGGAGGTGGTTTACCTAATTTTAGAGTTCAGAGAAGAAAAGCAGACTTTCGCAAAAAATGAGGAAGATAATATGGATTTTTTCCTCTTATATTTGTATGATCTAGTTACTCGACATAAGAGCTACACTGCACATTCTCAACACCCAGCCCCTCACATGCTGTAGCCCCTCACACGACACAGTTCTGGCCCATTAGGCCTTCCGCAGCGTTGCACTCGAGTGATGCAAAGAGAAGAAAGAGAAGATTTTGGCTTCGCTCCTCACATTGCAAGCAGCGAAGCTAACTCGAAGTGATGCCTGCAAAATGGGGAGCGGCGCAAGTACGTTCACCGATGCCAAGCGATGCCCAATCAATAAAATAACAGGAGGAAATAGGAGCAGGCAATGCAAAGTGGGCATAAAATAGGTTAATTTACTGTAGCAGACAGCAGCAGTAGCCTTCGTGCCTGCGACTGAACCAGAGAGAGAAAACAGTTAATGCTATTTTATTCGATGTGGGTCCTGTCAGTTTCTGTGGATTGACTAGGGTAGATCTAGGAGGGAAACCCTTGGATCCGTAATGGTACATGCATATCTAAACCTAGAACACTACACCGAGAGGGAGATAGGGTAAGGGTGCTGATGTTGAATCTGAGCCCTCGGAGGGAGTCGCGGTTGAGCTGGCCATCTCAACTTCGATGATGGAGGCAGCACACGGGCAGCGACGGGTGGAGTAGAGGTTGCACGGACGTCGATGCAGTGCAGACGGACGGCGTAGCAGTGACGACGGCGAAGTCAGCAGAGCTTCCCATCGTTGGCTGCGCGCCCTCTTAGATCGGTCTAGGGTTTGTCGGTGGGGTTTGCGGCTCATGGCGAACCTCGTACTTCGAGCCGCCGGCCCCCACCTCTATATATAGCACAGTGCGACGGGGGCCCACCAACCATGTAGGGTTGGGCGCCCCCGATCAGGGCGCGTGACCAAGGCCCAATAGGCCATTGGGCTTATTGGTTGGGAGATCAATCTAACATTCTCCCCCTTGATCTCACTATTACTTTTATCTTTAAACTTTAAACTTCAATCCTTTTATCCTTACTCATTTCTTCATAGATGATGCATAGAGCATGTCTCATCGTCACGGTCAATCGCCGATAGATTTAACAGCTACAATGCACGTCTCTGATCTGAAATAGTTACTTTAACTTTTGGGCCATTTATAGTTCAGGAATTATAGGCTTTCCCTTAAACCCATGCCGGCTACATGTTCTCTGAACACGTTGGGTGGTAAGCCTTTTGTAAGCGGATCTGCGAGCATCTTTTCGGTACTTATATGCTCAAGACTTATCATTTGATCCCAGACTTTATCCTTCACAACATAATACTTTATTGTCTGATCAAACTTCAAGTACCACTGTCTTGAAGCTTGTTTTAATCCATAAATGGATTTCTTTAGGCGGCATCCCAAACGTTCTTTTCCTTCTATGACAAAACCTTTCGGTTGTGCCATGTAAACATTTTCTTCTAAGTCTCCGTTGAGAAATGCCGTCTTTACATCCATCTAATATAATTTCAAATCGTAATGTGCCACTAATGCCATTATGATTCTGAAGGAATCCTTAAAGGAGACTGGAGAAAAGGTCTCATTGTAATCAATCCCTTCTCTTTGTGTAAAGCCTTTTGCCACAAGTCGGGCTTTATATCTCTCTATATTCCCTTGAGAGTCAAGTTTTGTTTTGTAGACCCATTTACAGCCTACTGTTTTGGCTCCTTTAGGAATTGTCTCCAAATCCCAAACTTTATTCGCACTCATTGATCTCATTTCATCTTCCATGGCTTCAAGCCACTTTGATGAATGATCACTTTTCATGGCTTCTTCAAATGAGATGGGATCATCCTCCATTTGAAATTCTTCAGTGTTGTACACTTCATAATCAGCAGGAATAGCTGATTTTCTAACTCTTTGAGACCTTCTAGGGGCCTCCTCATTTGGCACATTTTCTGTTTAAGGCTGTTGTTGCTCCCCCTCATGTGTGGCAATAGGTTCTATAGGATCCTGAGGAACAGGTTCCTCATCATCATTCATTGTTGCCACAGGTGGGATAACAACAGGTGCTGGCACCACAGTGTCTTGTACTGTCAGTGCAGCAATAGCAGGTAGTGAGAAAAATGGCTCATGAATTATTGGAGTGGGTGCATACACCCGCTTCTCTTCAAGGTTAATTTCTCGAGCTACCATGCTCCCCCTAATCATTTTATTCTCTAGGAAGACAGCGTGTCTCGTTTCCACAAACTTTGTATGTCTGTCAGGATAGTAGAAACGAAAACCTTTTGACTTTTCTAGGTAGCCAATGAAATGGCAACTCACTGTTTTGGGATCTAGCTTCCCAATGTTTGGGTTAAAAACTTTAGCCTCAGTAGGGCTCCCCCACACACGCAAATGGTTAAGTGAGCGTACTCTTCCTGTCCATAACTCATACGGTGTTTTGAGCACCGACTTACTTGGTACTCTATTTGAGAATATGAATGGTGGTTTTTAACGCCTCCATCCACAGACTCATCGGTAAAGTGGAGTAACTTATCATACTACGCACCATATCCATCAGGGTACGGTTACACCTTTCAGCTACTCCATTCTGCTAAGGTTCGCCCGGTGTTGAATACTGGGCAACTATACCATTCTCCTGTAAGAACCTTGCAAAAGGTCCAGGAACTTGTCCATATGGGGTATGCCGACCGTAGTACTCTCCCCCATGGTCAGACCTGACTATCTTAATCTTTAAATCATGCTGATTTTCAACTTCTGCTTTAAATATTTTGAATTTATCCAACGCTTCTGTTCTTTCTTTAATTGGATAAATATAGCCAAAGTGAGAGTAATCGTCTGTGAATGTTATGAATGAATCATAACCATCCACACTTTTCACAGGAAAATGACCACATATGTCTGTGTGAATAATCTGTAGAATTCCTGCGCTTCGTTTGGCATCTTTCTTAATTTTCTTTACATACTTTCCTTTTATGCAATCTCTACATTGTTCTAAATCTGAGAGCTCTAATGGAGGAAGAATATCATTCTTAACTAGTCTTTCTATTCTCCCCCTCAAAATATGGCCTAAACGACAGTGCCATAATTTCGACAACGCATCATGAGCTCTCTTTCGTTTTCTATTTGCATTGTTCGATGAGGATACATTTTCATTCACATCACATACGGAATTCACATTTTCACGAAGTGATAACAAATAAAGTTTGTCTTGTCGGAAGGCAAGACCAATACATCTATTATTAAACAATATCTGACATTTGCCATTTCCAAAGTGGCAATCATAACCATCATGGTCCAACTTTGATACACTAATCAAGTTTCTTTGCAAAGAAGGTACATAAAGAACATCTCTAAGAATAAGTATGAAGCCATCAGCAAGCTCTAGAGGAAGATCTCCAACGGCCTCAATATCTGCTTGTACTCCATTTGTGACTTTAATAAAACTTTCGCTTCTTTACAAAGTTCTCATCGAACGGAATCCCTGTAATGAATTAGCAACATGAATAGTTGCACCTGAATCAATCCACCAAGTAGATTTTGAAAACTTTACATACAAGGATTTATTTACAAATGTAATGATGTTCTCACCTTTATTTTTCATAATCATCTTTAAGAAATCGGGACAATTCTTTTTATAATGTCCCGTCTTCTTATAGTAGAGACACTGGTCTTTATCCACTGGGAATTGCTTGTTCTGAGACTGTTGCATGGGACCCTTTCCAGATGACTTGGAGGAAGAACTGTTATTATAGTTCTTTTTCTTATCTTTTAGGTAGTTAACAGTACCACCTTGTGAAACTTTTATTCTTTCCTTCTCCTGCACACACATGGCTATGAGCTTTTCTAAATCCCATTTTTCAGGCTATATGTTGTAATTAACAACAAAGGTATCAAATTCTTTGGGCAAAGAAGCAAAAATCAAATGAATAAGAAACTCATCCTTGAATGCCAAATCCATTGGTTTGAGCTTAGATGTCAGATTACTCATTCTCAGTATATGCTCTCTAATGCCACTGTCGCCACCAGAGTATCTTTCTGTTACCAGCTGCTTGATCAGCTGGGTTGCATATGTCTTTGAAGAGCCAGTGAACTGACTCTTTATTCTTTCTAGGTACTCTGTGACCATGTCACAGTCTGGAATTGAGCCCACAATAGCAGGCTCAATCGTGTTCTTTATCACTGCCAAACACTTCTTGTTGGCAGTGACCAATTTCCTATGCTCAAGGTCATAGGACATCTTTACGGGAGCAAAATCCTGCTCTCTGTTCTGCCATGCAGCATCAGTCTCATCTGTCTCTCTCACCGGTGCCACAGGTTCTCTGGGGCACGGTGTGGTGACAACCCAGTCCACCTCAGCGAGGATGAAAGCCAGGTCTATCTTTTTCTTCCACTCAATATAGTTATCACCTTTTAGAGTGGGGATCTCTTTGATACAACTCATCAAGTTATATCCTCCTGAAAACACAATTCAAATAGTGTGAGAACACAAATAATAACAACAATAATTACATGTCTTAGTTTAACGTTGGTCAAAATTAAAACATACAATTATTTTATACATTAAATCTACATCACCGTTGGGCAGAAATAGAAATAATGCATAACAAAAACCATAATAACATTAATATTATAATATTGCTATTAATCAACGTTGGTCAGAATAACAACAATATTATAATCAATTTAAAACATATCCCTTTTCAAAATTAAATTCTCCCATTGGTTCGAATTTAATAATGAAAATTACATCTTTAAATACGCAGCGGAAACATTAACATTCAATAATC
Source organism: Miscanthus floridulus (assembly GCF_019320115.1). Classification (NCBI taxonomy): domain Eukaryota; kingdom Viridiplantae; phylum Streptophyta; class Magnoliopsida; order Poales; family Poaceae; genus Miscanthus; species Miscanthus floridulus. Next base: position 80,037,588 of record NC_089589.1, read on the forward strand.
ATTTTTCTATTTTCTAGAAGCAACTTTACTATTTACTGAACAAAAATTATCGTTGGATAAATTTTGTACAGAAAATTATCATAAAAATTCAATTCAAATTCATCAAATTGTTTTCTGGAAAATAAGAAAATTTAAAAACTATGACTTTACTATTTGTTTGGCCATTTCGGCCCGATCCAGCAGCAATGCGCGCGGCCCAAAGCCAAAAAGCCCATGTCAATGCGCGCGGCCCAGAGCCAAAAAGCCCATGATCCCGCGGACGCGCGCGGCGCCTCCCCGCGCCCAGGCCGCAACCTGGGCCTGGGCCGGGATTCCGGCCGAGCAGCATCGCCCGCCTGGGCTCTATTCGGCCTGGAGCAATGCTCGCCGTCGATCTGAATCTGACGACCAGGCATCGATCTCGGAGGATCAACCCCCCCCCCCCCCGGCCGTGGCTTCCCTCAACCCTAGCTCCATTCTGTCTTCCCCTTCTCTCTCTTCGCACCGCGCACCAGAGCCACAGCGGAGCCAGCCATGGCGGCCGGAAGGAAAAGGAAGTACGGCGCCGCCGCGGGCCCCCTCGCCGGTGCGCGCGCTCCCCTTTGGGTGAGCGCGCCGCCGTCGAGCGGCCTCACGTTGGTGCCCTGAGCGCATCCGCCGGCGACCGCGCGTGCGAGGTGCAGTGCGGATCTCGGCTCTGTCCCACGCGCCATTCGGGAGCGACGCCGTGGTCTCCTTTCCGCGCGGTGGCGATGCCGCCGGCGGTGGGTAAAAGCCCAGGTAGGCTTCCTTTTTAGGGTTAGGGTTTGCTTCTATTGAATCCGAATCGAGTTCGAATTCACTTTTCTTTTCATTCATCTTTCGTTGCTTTTGATTCGAAAAACCGAGATCTACACCCTAGGCTGACTAACTGCTAGGGTTAGGGTTTCCTTTTTTTGTTGAAACCGTGTCCACTTTTCCCGTACCCGATCTGATTTAGGGTTAGGGTTCGATGTTGAGACCATGTCTCAATCTGTTCGCACTTTTCCCGTACCCGATTGAGGGTTAGGGTTCGATTTCTTTCTTTCCCCGGTCCAGATCAACCGCTAGAAAGGCTCTGATACCATTGTCAGTTTCTGTGGATCGACTAGGGTAGATCTAGGAGGGAAACCCTTGGATCCGTAATAGTACATGCATATCTAAACCTAGAACACTACACCGAGAGGGAGATAGGGTAAGGGTGCTGATGTTGAACCTGAGCCCTCGGAGGGAGTCGCGGTTGAGCTGGCCATCTCAGCTTCGGTGATGGAGGCAGCACACGGGCAGCGACGGGTGGAGTAGAGGTTGCACGGACGTCGATGCAGTGCAGACGGACGGCGTAGCAGTGACGACGGCGAAGTCAGCGGAGCTTCCCGTCGCTGGCTGCGCGCCCTCTTAGATCAGTCTAGGGTTTATCGGTGGGGTTTGCGGCTCACAACGAACCTCGTACTTAGAGCCGCCGGCCCCCACCTCTATATATAGCGCAGTGCGACGGGGGCCCACCAACCATGTAGGGTTGGGCGCCCCCGATCAGGGCGCGTGATCAAGGCCCAATAGGCCGTTGGGCTTATTGGTTGGGAGATCAATCTAACAGGTCCCAGCGATCCCAGATAGCTCCGGTGCCAAATATTTTTCACACTGCAGCCCATTTGGCATCGGTGCTCAATTCTAGTTGTGGGGTCCATATATTTTGGGGCATCTCTACCACGCTGCGGAAGGCCTTACTCTCCCTCCTTGGACCATAATGGTCTGATCTCAATATCTGATGGTGCTCACACGAACAAACAACGGTTCATCACTACACGAACCAAGAGAAGAGCAACGTCATCGGCGCTCTCTATTTTTTTCACCCATCAACACGTTCTCTGTATCTTGTACGTATTTTAGGGAGTCAACTCTGCTCTCCATTTTGAGCTAGCCAAAAATCTAAAATAAAGGAAATCTATATTTAGAGATTGAATTAAAGAAGAAGTGGTTTTTTTTCACCAATCTCTATTCCTATCAATTTAAAGGCAAAGAGACTCTTATGTTTGATCCCATTCTCTAGACTTTAAAATTCTATAAGTTTTAGAGCATTTTAGCTCACTTTTGAGCTCTAAAGCTTTAATATGAGGTGGGCTAAAATTTAAAGCTAACTTTACGTCATTTATTTGGAGTTTTAACTCTAAAGTTTAGAGGAGAAAATCCAAACAGATATTTATAATTGTTCTAATCATAGAGTTTGAGCACCCAGTAAGTTTGTAATGTAATAAAATATATATTTTTATTCTAATTTATAAGATGTTTTGATTTTTGTAAATTTTACTATACATCTAGACATAGTATATAAAGCTATGAATCGAAAAGCCGAAACTCCCTTATAATTTTTGAAATGGTTTTGAAATAGAGTGAGTAATAAAAAAAAATGAAGTCGATAAAAAAAATTAAAAATTGGGAGCGAGGTTCCAACCGTGTGGTGCCCACCAAAAGGAGCTTAATAAAGCAAACGAAAAATGAGAAACAGCAAAGAAAAACACAAGACCTCCTATTCCCCATGGCGACCGAAGAGGGTTCCGGTGGCGGCGGCGGCGGCGGCGCCGGAGCCGGAGCCGGGGAGAAGAAGAGCTCGCAGGCGCCTGCAAAGCCTGGAGCGGGCGGCGCCGGAAAGTTCCTCGCGGGGTTGCCGTGGCGCGGCAACTTCTCCTCCGGCTCCGGCTCCGGCTCCTCCAACCTGGTACAGACCCTCACACTGAAAACCCCCTTACTGTATACATTTGTACTTTCTTCGCGCGTGCTCTGAGGCGCCTCGATTCGCGCGGCGAGGTGGGTTCTGAGCCCGTTCTTTCTCGCTGTGATCTGCGCAGGGAGGGTTCAGGGTTTACGTCTGCGAGCACAGCACGGATCCCCCAGGTCAGTGGATTTTCGTTACGATTCTATGAAGAATCCGCCTGACATTTCTCATTTTCCTTTGCTTGCTTTTTTTTTTTTTGAATTTGATAGTTCTAGGGGTGTTAATGTTTACTGTGCTCAAATCCATGGAATGTTTCGCTCTAGGGTTTAAGGGTCTCTGGACTGAAATTGTAATTTCGCCTTAAAATATGTTTTACGCACTTTAGTAGTGTAGAAATAAGTAAACTTTAGCCTTAGCAATTCTCGTTTTGCTTTCCATGGTGGGTGAAGGCTTTTGTTGTTCTTTTTCAATGGAAGATGTGCATAGGGTTCTCTGGCTACCTGTCTAATTACAATGACTTGCTCTTTGGTTTAGTGGATTGCTATTTGGATTAGAAATGGTAATCTTGTGCATAATATGCTCAAAATGTATGTGACTTGATATCCTAGTGTTTGCGCTTCAAAGTATGAATTTGTTGGATGCACTGCTAGTTTGAAATGTTTTCAGTGTTAATTTGCTCTTGGGATATGCATAACAAAGCTGCTGGCTTTAGCTTCTTGTCACTTCCTTTATGAAGCAGTCTTAGTTGAATGCTTAAAAATTGATGATCTGTTCATCCAGTTGGGTGTTTTCCCGCTTGCTACATGGCAGAAACTTAAGAATGACATCTTCATGATCCAAGTTCTTCATTGACATTGTAATACTTTGCATGATATATTGGATTTTTGTATGCATGATCTTGGTGCTTTTGTCTTCTACTATATTCATTTTTTGGTCAGTCTTTGCTCGTTTGTTCTGATGGTGGAAAGATTGCTATGAATCTTTCATTCGTGCAGAAGGTCATATTCTAGGGCTTCTAAAATTTCTCTCTTTAATTTTAATTAGGGTTCCAATGAAAGTATACATGGAACTATATGGTCCCAGTTAAAGAACTGATAAGGCGTAGTAGATCTAATAAGTTGGAGTTAGTTGAGAAAAGCACCTTTATTGTTGTTCATTTGATACGTTCTGTAGGTTTAGAGCCTTCTAGTATTGTTTATGTTTTCTGCCTAAAAAAAACTCGACCAGCGGGGAAAGACCACCCCCCACGGCATTAGACTAAGAAGAAATTATTAGTTCCCTGGCCGAGAAAATCCCCGAACCCCTGCCCCACCCTTACACAACGCACCGTTACCCTGGGGATGGGCTGGGGTGGGCCGGACACACGACCTGTGCTTTGAGTGGTGACAAACGAGGGGATTTTTTTAACCTAGCCTGAAATTCGCTCCCACGGGGAGTCGAACTCAAGACCCGGGGGGTGCCGTCGGGATTCTCTAGCCAACTGGACTAGAGCCCTTTGGCTTTATGTTTTCTGCCTAATGGTCCTTGTGGTACATACGGTAAGTCGCTAGTGTTTATAATTGTGTACAGTAATAGGAAACAGTGACTTTAGACTGTCCTCTAAAGTTAGTATTTCATTGAGTTCAAGTTTGAGTGATGCATCTTGTCTAGGGACACAATGCTTACAACCAACCTTTTTTATTATTATTTTCTTGTCACGGAGTCACTTGTCATCCATAGAAACATGTTTTTTAATAAGAGACGTAAGACATGGAACCTTTATCTGGGAAAAAAAAGTTGAGCTCTTGTAGCGTCCCAAGTACTATGCAAAATTACATATATTTATGGCGAGTCACATTTGCTACTAATGGTAATGACAAACACGTACAAAATTTGTGATATCTGTTAGATATGTCTTTAGTTTGTTTAACCTGTTTATATTTCTTCACTATATAAGGGGTTTTCTCCATGTTACCACAGCTGTTAGTACCTATATATTTGGGCCTATTGCCCTAATCCTGTATACAAATGATACATAACAATACCTACAACAAACTGTTATGTTTGTGCCAATTTAAGTTTTTTATTTGACTGGTTAATCTCTTTTTTATTTTAGAAGGACAAGTTATAAAGACGGATTCAACGAATATTTTAATCAGGCATCTCCAGTTGAACAAGCAGAAGAGTGAGGGTAAAGATGCGGATTCCAGGACTCCAGGGGAAAACAACAGAGGGAAAAGGTAAATAACAAAATTATGCAAATATCTTGATACAAACATTCTGTGCTTGTGTTGTATTATCAATGTTTTCCTAAATGCTAAACGGTAAACAGTCGGTCACCCTTCGTTTAGCGTTTAGACTGTTTACACGGTGTTTAAATGGAATTAAACGGTCTAAACGGTTTTATATTATTTTCCAAAAATATATATAATTATACATACATGCATGTAAAAAATCAAGTGTTCTAACAAATACTGGATTGAGTATACATGTTCTGTGCACATAAGTTCTAATTTATAGCACAATAGCAAGTCCTCATTCACTGATTCACATGACAATTAAAACATGGTTAACGAGAGAAATTACTAAATGAGTCAAATTATAGACAATAGCATGGTAAATCATAATGGACAACTGTGCCAGCTGTTTAGCATGGTCTTCAAATCAGTACATAGTGCATAGCATCACATTTGTACATATATTCAGATTACAGAATGTCTAAATATTGTTGGTCATGGCTGCACAAGACCATAGACCAAAGACAAATCAGTAAATAAGCAAAATGACCTATTTTTGTCAAGGTGTCAACTGTCAAGTTCTCGGTTGAGTTGTCAACACTCAGTGACTCACACATCAGGTCGTCACATGTCAGCTTGTTTATTCTTTTTTTGTATGAATCTTCAAAAGCAAATTTAAGTTTGGTTACCAATCTGAAATGACAAGTTCACTAGAACCAATGTAATCATCAGCTCCACATTTTGGTTCATTTGTATATCTGTCAATTTTCCCATGAAATGCTGGCCCATTGTAACACAGTGAAGACTGAAAACAGAGATTGTTTTTTTTTAACAATTAACAAGCTGTCAGCACAAGTATGGAAACATGGTGCAGCATCAGCACCTGTTGGAGCACGGAAGCCCTTTTAAACAATCCATGATCATTAATAAATTTGTTGGGCGGATAGTGAGCAGCAGGTGCAATCATGAAACTAATATATACCAAAAAGATAAACAGCCATGAGTTGGGACAGGAATTCACAGATCACAGATCACAGATACTCTATATACTATTGGACAGATATTTTTGTCTCACACTTACTCAACCAGTTAGTGTACTATATTAAATGGTAGACAAAAATGATGCGTCAGAGCTGGAACGATCAATACAGAGGTTAGCTGGCAGGCAACAATTTCCATTAAGCTAGTGTGCACGGAACTCAACATGGAGAATCACAACAAAAATGTACATGCATATCCACTCAGAATTTCAGATCCAGATAACATGGAGTACTAGAGAGTGGACATTGGAGGAGCACCTTTGAGTCTATCGTGGTCGGAAACTTGGAGTAGTCGGAGGACTAGAGGAGGCCGCACGCCATCACCAGCTCACCGTGGCCGGCGCCGGCGCCGGCGCAGCTCGAGGTGCACGTGGCCACGGGATGAGGACGCTCATGCGCGGCCTCGGCACGTAGACCCAAGCATGATTCTTCTCTTGACACCTTCCTGGAGAGCAAGGACACAGGCGCACGGCTTCACTGGGTGGAGGATGAGAGGATCGATGGAGTGCGGTGGCCGATCAGCAAGCGCGGTCGCGGAACGAGTGGCCGTGGGGGCAGGCTCGCTGTTGAATAGGAAATAAGGAACCCTAATGCAACGAATTGGGCCTTGCTATTATATATGTCCTGCAGGTTGGTTGAAGATTAGGCGCGTGTTCTGGGCGTGAGTTTTGGTGGACCAAAAATTTCGGAAATTTTCCTCCCGCGCTCGGACCTGTATCACCTGAACGGCCCATTTAGTCGCCCAGGTCCGTTTAAGTACGTTCTGTGTCCTTGCTGGTTGGTTGAAGATTAGGCAGCCTGTTTCAACCGTTTTTCAACGTTTACGACCATGTAAACGCCTGCGCTGTTTAACAGGCCGAATAGATTCTAAACAAGACAGTAAGATCCCTTTTCCGTTTACCAGACCGTTTAAACGGTTTAAACGGCTGTTTAGGCGAACACTGTGTATTAGCCCCTAGTTTTGTGTATGTTCTGTTAGTAGTTAACAGATACATGATGTTGCATGAATATAATTTCCTTGCGCATATGAAATTGCTAAAATCTTGTTGCATTTTTAGTACTTCTGTTGATCCTAAGGATATATTTTTTCTTGAATTACTCGTCATAGGCATGAATATTGGTAGTCGTAAGTTACTTAGTTACCTATATTTAATATTCTTTCATATCCTTCATCAACACCCATTTATTGTTCCATGTTTGATGCTCCTGAATTCTAAGTAATGTTTACTTTTCTGTATGATTCCATTGGAATAAGTGATTAAATACAGGTTCAAATAAATCATTATGGAACTACCAAATGAATCATTATGACCTCATAGGGGCAAGGCCAAACACCTTGGATTGGTTTACACTATTTTCATGCATAGGCTTGCTGGCACTACCAAATATAGAGTACTTCATTCTGTTCTATTTCCAGTACTACAATTGCAGTATGTTCTCATTGGCAATGTTTTATGATTAGAAGTAGTGCATTAATGTTAAACGAGCTGTGCCTTCAATCCGGACAAGGTGGGTCAAGATGGGAAGGCTGGGTTTAGTAGAAAATTAAAATTCATGTCAGAAGACTCCTAACTTGGTCGAGGCTGCCCAACTGCATAGTTCTTTTCTGAAGATAGTTCTTCTTTGTTTGACTATTGTAGAAAAAAAAGGGCGTACCCAGTGTAGAGAGCTCCCGCTCTGTGCGGGGTCTGGGGAAGGGTGTCAGTGGCAAGCCTTACCCTTGCCTGTGCAATGCGAGGAGAGCGCGACTCGAACCCGGGACCTTCCGGTCACAGGCGGTAAGACTCTACCGCTTGCACCAGGCCCGCCCTTCATGTTTGACTATTGTAGACATTTGACAAAAACAATTGGAGGCACTTCTTAGATTGATGGGTGCTTATTGGGATGGTGGCGATAAATGAACATAGATGGCCTAAACATTTAGTCTGAGGGGTTATCTCCTTGACATAAAAACAAGTTAATGGAAATGGCATACAGAAACATGTGGATTCTTCTTTACAAATTAGTTGGTGCTATTTGTAGTTTCTTATGCTATAAATATCAATTTCACTTCAGCAATCTACTAAAATAAATTAGTCATCAGAAGTTGACAAATGCTGATTGCTGATAATAACTTGTCGCTTGATTATGTCCTGATATTAATTAGCTACTTGCCTACTTGAGATTTACACATACCTAGTTGTCAGGACCTTTGTCGAGCTTCCTTCTTCATGGGTGCTTAACTGCTTATTGGCTGGATGGCCTTTGTGGAGCTTCCTTCTTCATGGGTGCTTAACTGCTTATTGGCTGGATGGTCAAACTTTGCATAAGTTGACTCAAAAGTAAATTCTCTTTTTATGTTACCAGATCTGCTGCCAGAAGTTTGGATGTCAACAATTCAGCAAAGAGGGCTAACTTGGGTACTTCCTCTGGATCATCAGCCTGTGGTAATTTTTCTTCGCCTGAACCCTCTTGTTGTATTCATCATCCAGAGGTTGTCTCCTTTATCTTTAGCATCTTAGGGAGTAGAGAGCCAATAAAGAAATAGCAGCTTCCCCCTGTTTTCAACGAAAGCCATGTATTTGCCAGTTGCTAGCCAGCTTATGGAAGTTTCCACTTCAAGTGATAACGAAATCAGCACATAACCAGTTATGACACATATAGCATTATGATCTATCTTTTGTTTGTGATATTTGTGTATGTTCTGGAATCTAGATATTCATTAATAGAGTTTCAAGAGAATAAAAGTCTCTTTTGAACAATAAGAGAATAAATATGTACTCTTGTTTTTCTCCAACCCCAGCATAACTAGCTATTTTTTCTTGAATCTTAGAGGTACTTTAATTTTGCAGAAGAAATTTCTGGCTTTTCACAGCACACACTGCAATCATTTACAGTGGAGAGGTTACGTGCACTTCTACGACAAAGTGGTCTATCGACCAAAGGGAAAAAGGCAAGTGAAACCATTTCTCAATCTTGTTCTGAAAGGGATTTTTCATTTTTAATGTCCTAATGAGTAGTGCATCGTTTTGATTTTGTGCTCCATCTGTAGACTGTATTCCGAAGAATTTCACTGAATGAACAAATATAGATTTTCCATACATACTCATCCCCTGAAGTCGATACCAATGCTCTTGCATTTTCATTTTATATGATTAGTGCCAGCAGGTTATGGCCTTTGTGTTTAATATTTTTATTAGTCTTCAAGGCCACCAAATGTGGTGTTAGAAAAGATATTTTGTAACAAACAAATTCAGTTCAGTGTTCTTTTGTATTCTATTAAGAAAACCTGGGGGCAGAAGAAAAAATTCAGCTAATTTTCTCCATGCCTATATTATTCATTTTATGGCCATTATTTCACCCTAGAACCAATTGAAAGTGTGACTGCATTTTGCTTTTGCAGGATGAACTGATTGCTCGCTTACGGGAGTTACAGGGTTGACATCAATCTCGTCCTTGTTTGGTCAACCAAACCCCTGCAGGCAGGGTTACCACCAAATGAATGAGTATGGTCAGGCTGTACTTGTCAGTGGCTGTTCTGTCTAGATTTAATCCGATGTAGTGGCATATGTAGGTTGATACTTTGTCGGACCTTATTATACTCAGAATTTGTTGAGTAGCTGTTATCTGTCAACCGTCATGAATTCCCTGTTTTCTCATACCCGGTAGATTTAGAAATGCAGGTATGTGAATTCAATGCTAAGGTGCATTTTGCATCTGCTCTTTTTGCTAAGTTAATTCATGTCTGTATTCTGATTGCCGAATTCTTGTGCCTATCTTTTTTCCTTTTATTTCGTTTCGACCGTAGTGCTGCAAATTGAAGATAGCAGCAGTCACGTCAGCGGTGTTCCAGTCAGATATCCTGGAACAGCTATATGGTGGTGATGGTCCAATGTTTTGGTCAGCTGTCATGCTCCAATATCTTGCAAAGATCATTTCTGCCAGTTTACCAAATGATTGAACAATCTCACTAGAAAAGCAAAACTGATCGTGAAATGAATATATATATCGTCTACCACAGTTGTCATACTTTTTACATTGAAATGCCACTTGCCGCATCCTCAGTATTTGGAGAAACTGCAAATCTGCAATTGGCACCTAAAAACAAAAGGACAACGTGCTGGTTACTGGTTAGACAACTAATAGTTCTCTGAAGCATCTGAACCGGCAAATCGAGGAAATAATTTGAAATAGCTTGGGCTATGCTCATGGCTCCATTCTATTTTTTAAGGTGTTTTGTGACTTTTCTTATTGCTCTGGTCATGAAAAAGCGACGTGCAATATTTTTGCAGTCGAATATTCCTTAGTTTTTGAAAAAAGAAAAAGAAAACTCATTCAAGTGTTATATACTCATTCAGCTTGCTGAATTTTGGTTGAAACTGGTTTGAAAAATACTGTTCTGACTGAATTTTTGTGAGAGAAAAACACTGTTCCGGCTAAAAAAAAAAGTCAAACAAGTCGGATATGAGGTAAGCCGAACGGGGCCATATAAAAAGTCATATTCCTTTGCATGACCTAGCAAGATCATAAAACATAGCATGGATAATGTTTTGCTTTCTGCAAGGGATTCGATTATCTCGGAAGCACAACACGTATATAGAATGGATCTTTGTATCCATCTCTGACAAGTAACAAGTTCAATGCATCATCTTTATTGAACCAGTGGAGATCGAAACAAACGAATCAGGCATGAAAAAGAGTTTTCTTTAGTCTTCCACCTCCGGCCTTTTTACTAAAAAATTAGCATTATTGCTGTATAATCTCTGGCAAATTAGCATTGTTAGCACAAAATGGTGCTGTCTGCTCATCTGAGACTGGAACAAATATTTCAAATCGGCAGGCATTGACCGGTCCATCTCATTTTCCTTTTGTGCCATCGGCTGTAGCCTAGCCAATAAGATGTGAACAAGTGCTTCTAAAACTCATACTAGCACCATGTGCAATCTACAGGTTTTGAGCTTTGACAGGGTCCAACACAGCAGCTGGTTTTTTTTGGCATCCGATTAGTTTGTGGAAATGCTATGCGCACTGCGCTAACAACATCTCACATCTCTGGAGGATGCCTGCACAGCTTTTTACAGCTTGTAATAACGCCAAAATTCGTGGTACATGTGGCCTTGCATGTAGTATACGTACAGGGGCGGCACTAATTCATTTTTCTAAAAAAATTTTTATCATCGTGTTTGCTTGGCTTATAAGTCATACTTTTTCAGTCAACGAATATTATTTTTCTCTCACAACAAATCAACCGACAATACTTGCAGTCATTGCTTATCAGCCAATCGAACAGGGCTATATTAGTCCCGTTCGGCTTGCTAAAACTTGGCTGAAACTAGCTGAAAAATACTATTCTGTCTGAATTGTTATGAGAGAAAAATATTGTTCCGGCTGAAAAAAAAAAAGCGAAAACAAGCTCACTTTCACGTGATTAGTTTGGATAATGTCCCGCCTGCCTTTCCTACAGTTGCAGATTTGATAAGTGAACAAGTGTCTGTGGTGGGCCCTCCTTGGCTTGTTGGTATTGGGACAGTTCTTCTCCCCATGGATCAGGAGTCAGGTCTTGCAGAGATGATAATTACGCCATGGATCGTTTTGAATCCGGATCTCCGAACAAAGTATATTCCGACGTACTAATTATGTAAAAGCTGAAACTATTTGACTTTTCGAAGAGTGAGAATATCAATCTTTGTGGGACAACACTACTGGAGGCGCATGCTTTGCCGAGGGCCTCTAGCCCTCGGCAAAGGTCCAGAAACCCTCGGCAAAGGCTTTGCCGAGGGCTGTCCTCGGCAAAGACCCCTCGGGGAATTTTTAGACGGCGAAGGGGTCTTTGCCGAGGGCCCTTTATCGGACACTCGGCAAAGAAAAGAAGCCGTCAGGCGCCGGCGCCGTTGGCGGTTTCTTTGCCGAGGGCCGACCCTCGGCAAATAAATGGTTTTTTTTAATTTGTTTGCCGAGGGCCCACCCTCGGCAAATAATTTTTTTTATTTTTTTTAAAAAAACCTTTGCCGATTGATTGGAAATTTTCCTCCCTAGCCCTCGGCAAAGAATTTTCAGGATTTTTTAAAAATTCTTTGCCGAGGGCCGGCCCTCGGCAAAGTCGGCAAATAATTTTTTTTATTTTTTTTAAAAACCTTTGCCGATGGCCTCCTCCCTGGCCCTCGGCAAAAAAATTTTCAGGATTTTTTAAAAATTCTTTGCCGAGGGCCGGCCCTCGGCAAAGAAATGGTTTTTTTGAATTTTTTTAACCCTTTGCCGAGAGCCTCCTCCCTGGCCCTCGGCAAAGAAATTTTCAGGATTTTTTAAAAATTCTTTGCCAAGGGCCGGCCCTCGGCAAAGAAATGGTTTTTTTTTGAATTTTTTTTAACCCTTTGCCGAGGGCCTGCTCCCTGGCCCTCGGCAAAGAAATTGTCAGGATTTTTTTCCAAAAAAAATCTTTGCCGAGGGCTATTGCTTGGGCCCTCGGCAAAGGACCCTTCTTTGCCGAGGGTCTTGGTCATTGCCCTCGGCAAAGAGGCAGAAATTTAATTTTTTTTTTGTTTTTTGCATTCCATCGACACAAGCATTTCATATATATATATATATATATATATATATATATATATCACACAGAACCCATTTTCTCACAATATATCACAACCATAATTGTGAACCACAAATCACAATATATTACAACGACAAGTCACATGTTCATCATCATTCACATGTTTATTACGACAAGTTAATGAAATCCAAGCACAAGTCACAACCATAAATCACAAATCACGCTAAAGTCCAACCACATCACCTAGCACGAGTCCTCATCAAGCTAGCCTATGAGACGATGGTGAAAGAAAAGCAGGATCACCCGGTGACGCACTAGCGGGTTGATTGGAACCCGCAGACGGAAGCTGCACAAAGGAGCAGAGATTGCATGTGTGAGTAATCCGGGAAAACAGTTTTGGAACTTAGAGATTGCATCTAGTATTGTAGGAATACAAAAAGATTAGACTCAATTGAAAATTTCGGCAGCACCTCCCCTGCACGGGGAGGTTTCCAAAACCTGCAAGAAACGACGGCACGAACGCCGACATCCACAACGGCACGAACGCCGACATCCACAACGGCACGAAGGCCGACATACATGCAAAGCACAAGCGAAAAGTGAACTTTCATACTTATAGGAGTAGCTGCAGGAGTAGGAGGTGGAGGAGCTAAAAACTGCACAGGTACACCCGATGCTTGCCCAAGACTTTGCATGATCACCATCATCTCTGCCATCTGCTTCTGCGCGGCCTCGAACACGACCTTCTGGGCCTGCAGCTGTGCGGTCAGCTCCGTGTTCTGCTCTTGACTTTGCCTTTTTGTTTCTTGCAGCTCGGCCTGCAATATTTCACTCCAATGTATCAGTAATGCAAATCTAATTTAGGTGTGTAAATATCTACGTACGATGAGTAAAATAGGATTTACCTGGAGTGCTTGGACCTGCTGCAGTGCTGGAGAAGGCCGTGGACGTATGGGCTGGCTGGAGCTCGTGCTCCGTGCTCGGATAGCGTCGAGGGAGGGAACAGTGGTGGAGTCGATGGCGCCGTCTGCAATCCACAGCCGCCCATGCTTCTTGCCTCCTCCGAGCCTCATGATCGCCTCTGCATCAATGGGCTCAATGCGCACATTGTAATCTTCCCCATAGATCTGCCTTACCGTTGACGTGTACTCTTGGACTTTAGTGTACACGTTCGGGTCGGAGTACACCTGGGGCGGGGCAGCCGGGTCGAAGGAGACAGAGGACGACGCCCTGCCCATGTGGGACATAGCCCACGCAGAGAACTCCGAGACCTCCTCGCCCGGGTGCGCAGCCTCCTACGAGAAAGACGGGAAGATGGTGAGAAATCAAGCAGAATTGAGCGTCAAAATAAATGAAAGAAATCACTTACGTATGCTTGTTTATATCCGGGGAGGCTACGGCTGCCTTGATGGTGAGTTGGACCTTGCCTCATCAGATGCTGTTCCCGCTGCCTCTCATGCGTGTCAACAAAGTCCTATGATAACCACTTGTCCACGATCATGGCCCAGCACTCGGGATACGATCGGCACCACCAGGGAATCACCTACAAGTCATCGAGTATTTGACATATAAGAAGATGAAATTGAACCTACTTAATATCAAAACGAATCATTATGAATGTTATTCGCCTGCCTCAAGGTACTGGTCCCGGGTCAGCGTAATCCGTCTTGCTTGAGGCTTGGGGAGGGACTGCCTAAGTATCGACCTGTAGTAGTCTATGTGGGCCTAGACACGCCCATGGTGATGCATCTCGGTGACGTACTTCCTACAAGCTGCGGCAGCCGCCCGATCCGCCTGGGCCTCAAGTCCTTCTTCGGCCTTGAAATATTTCTGCATACAAAACCGATGTATCCATTCATTATTTCGATAAAAGATTTAACCAATGAATGCGATGTATTAAGCAATGTTGTGCGAGAGAGACTTACCCAAAACTCCGCCAATACTCGCTCCTGCTTGTTGCGGTAAGTGTCATCCGTGACCAGCGCGTACATGTCCTAGTTGGAGGCCGGCTCCCGCACCACCGGCTCTTCGGACAGTTGCACAATGTCGGGGTACCATTTCCTGCACAAAACACCAAGGATGCTCGCGGGGGTGCGTGCTGGAGTACCCGACAAAACCAACCAGGCCCTGCACAAGTGATTAAGAAAATTTATCAGTTTCTCTTAAGATTTCCAACCTATCTTATGAAGTAGTTGTGATAACATCCATAGTTACTTACCTCTTTGCCATAGGCCGAATCACTGAGCGGTTGTGAGGAAGCGGAACCGGAGGGAGGCTCGCGGGACCTCGCTCGTAGAGAGTCTGGGTAGCGGTACCCTCTCCCTCGCCCTCGAGCGCCTCGCCCTCGAGCGCCTCGCCCTCGAGCGTCTCGCCTCCCTCGCCCTCGAGCGCCTCATCTCCCTCGCCCGTCTGCTGACCCCTCTTGTCCTCTGACGAGGACGAGGCCGTGGCCATCATGTGCTCCTCCTCCAGCACCTCGTCACGTGTCGAGGGAGGAGACCACTGCCTCCTGCGGCGGCTGCCCCTGGTCCTCCTCTCGTCACCTCCTACAGACGCTACCCCGGACGACGACCCCTCACCTTGAAGGAGAGGGCGGTCTCTCCCGTAAACCGAGGGCGTGTCACGGCGTGGACGTCTGCTCGCCATCATTGTCCAATCACCTGCAATCACAAAGAATGAACAAGACTAATTAGTACATATATTAGAAATAGATTCAAAATATATAAACAAAACACAAATTAAAAAACCATAGTATTACATGTATTAGGAATAATCTTCATGATTGGGATCATAGGTCTCATCATCACTGTCAAAATTATCCAAATGGGCAACACTATCCGAAGGTTCTATGTTGTCATCGTCGTCATTGCCTAGAAGTAATCGCTCAAGCATTGCTATGTCCTTGGCATTTACCACCACATCTCCATCGACCTCGTCATCAACCGTTTCGTTGTCTACTTCCATTTCGATTGCTTCGGGTAAGACTATCTCAAACGTGCCTGGTAGCCCATCTTCTTGATAGAACTGACTATCATATGTGTTTGCGTTGAAGTTGTAATCATCATCGTTTGGGGCAGGTAGTTTACAATGTGGAGATACCTGGTGCACAATAGCCCAACCCTTAAGATGCTCTTTGTCTTGGTTGGCGTATCGAGTATAATACACCTGCACGGCCTGTTGAGCCACAATGTAGACATCTTTTCCAGGATAGATGGAATCTTCTCGAATCTCCACTAGCCCAAGATGAGCGGTTCGTCTCGTTGATCGAGGATTAAACCAGTGGCATTTGAACATGACAGGTTTAAGAGGTTTGTCTCCATGAAATGAGAGTTCATAGATTTCCTCAACTCTACCATGATAGTCGAGGCCATCAGTGCCGGGCGTACAAACTCCACTATTTGTGGTTTTTCGTTTGGGCCGAATCTGCTCGTAACTTGTTGTGTGGAAGCGATATCCGTTCACGTCATAGTTGGTAAATGACTTCACCCTAACATCACAGCCGTTTGCAACCTGTTTCAACTCGTCGCTCATGGACGAATCGGTCTAGGCCTACAAGGTGAATCATGATAGATCGTTATATTAATCAAACGTACGATCACCTTGGACGATCGAACGTACGAGCTAAATTGGACATTACCTTTTGTTTGAACCAAGAAATGAAATCAGGCCTCCCCGCTCCCGCACCCTGCGAAACAAGGGTGTCTTGTTCATGCGAGGTAGGATCCCTTGATTGATGCCAGAATTCACGAACAGATTCCCTGTCCGAACGAGAATCAATGGGGTTGGATGCAGAATAGTGACGGCATATTGAAATAAGTTCGTTGAGAACTTACTTGATGAACGGCTGCACCTCGGTAAGGTTATTCAACACATATAGCATGATACTGCGCCACTCTTCATTTCCCAATAGCTTTGGGGTTGATCCACTTGCGCTGCCGAGTTGGCCTTGGAAAAGGCTCAGGGTCGATTCATTTTCGCCAGTATTGTAACAAGAGGGTGGATTATGATTGCTAGGAAGGTTCGGCTTGTAGTATAGCGTTGTGAAGTTTGCCACCTCCTCCCGAAGGCATGCCTCTGCAATGGAAGCCTCAATTCTGGCTTTATTTGTACATTTTTTATGAAGAGTCTTTAGACATCTCTCGATTGGATAGCACCAACGGGCCTGCATGGGCCCCCCCAAACGTGCCTCGGACGGGAGGTGCACAATCAGATGTTGCATCGGCAAGAAGAAGCCGGGTGGAAAGATCTTCTCCAGCTTATAGAGCAACATAGGTGCCGCTTTTTCCAAGTCCTGAGCGACGGTCCGAGATATCTCCTTGGCACAAAGCTGGCGGAAGAAAAAGCTCAACTCTGCTAGCACTTGCCAGACATGCTCAGGGACATAGCCTCGGACCATCGCCGGAAGAAGCCACTCAATCCATATGTGGTAGTCATGACTCTTCATCCCGTTGACTCGCAGAGTGCCTAAGTTCACTCCCCTGCTAAGATTCGCTGCATATCCATCTGGAAACATTAACATCTGCATCCATTTTAGTACCTCCCTCCTTTGATCGATTTGCAAGACGAAATTGACCTTAGGCCTTTTTCAGTTCTTGTTTCGGCCACTAGGAGGTTGCATCGCTTGATTCGGTCTATCGCACAACATCGCTAGGTCCACTCTAGCCTTAATGTTGTCCTTAGACTTGTCAGTGTCCATGAGAGTTCCCCACAGTGCCTCGGCGATATTCTTTTCAGTGTGCATTACATCAATGTTATGTGGCAGAAGAAGGTCATCGAAATAGGGGAGCCTCGTCAAGCCGGATTTATGAGTCCACATATGTTCCTCACCATATCCCACAAAACCACCTTCTTCATTGGGCATGAGAGCATCTATCTGAACACGAACCTCGGCACCAGTCCTCAAGTGCGGTTTAGGGTCTGTCACTTTGACACCTTTCGTAAAGCTCTTGATGTCTTCTCTAAATTCATGGTTTAGAGGGAGGAACTGACGATGCTGGTCGAACGACGAATACTTGCCACCCTTCTTCAACCAAATGAACCTCACGGCTTCCTTGCATACTGGGCATGGGAACTTCCCGTGAATACACCAGGCGGCGAATAACCCATACGCCAGGAAGTCATGCAGGGAGTAGTGGTACCAAACGTGCATTTTGAAGCTTGTCTTTGTAGCTCGATCGTATGTCCATACCCCATTCTCCCAAGCGTGGATCAATTCATCAATCACAGGCTCCATGAACACACCCATATTACTCCCCGGGTGTCCAGGAATTATCAACGACAAAAATACATTATGCCGTTGAAAGGAGATACTGGGAGGGAGATTGAGGGGGATAACAAAAATAGGCCAGCATGTGTATGGGGCAGCCATCATTCCATAAGGATTGAACCCATCTGTTGCCAGCGCGACACGTACATTATGAGCCTCAGCTGCCTTGTCACGATGTTTGTCATTGAAATACGTCCATGCTTCAGCATCAGACGGATGTACCATCTTCCCAGGATTGTACCGTTTGCCATCTTTGTGCCAGGTCATCTGTTTCGCGGATTCCTTAGTCATGAATAGTCGTTGGATCCTCGGTAGGAAAGGAAGGTGACGTAGCACTCTCGCGGGGATCGGAAGCTGCTTCTTCTGACCATCACCAGAGTCTACCTCCAGGTACCTGGAGGATTTACACTTCGGACAGTAATTTGCATCATTGTGTTCTTTCCTAAATAGGATGCACCCCTTCGGACAAACATGTATCTTGTCATACGGCATCTTAAGCATACAAAGGAGTTTCTCTGCCTCGTACAAGTTCGTCGGCAAAGTGTGCTTCTCCGGTAGCATGGTGCCAAACACGGCCAACATCTTATCGAAGCCTTCTCGACTCAGGTTTAACTCGGCCTTCAACCACATTACGCGTCCAATCGCATCTAGCTGAGAAATCATTATACGCTCGTGAAGGGGTTTCTGTGCCGAGTCCAACATTTTGTAGAAGTCCTTTGCGGATTCCTCCATCTCCTCCTTCTCACGTCGTTCAACGAAGTGAGCTTGGTGGGCGTCATCTAGCATGTCTGCTACCCCGGCATCATCATCAAAAGCCTTGAGGCGTGCTCTCACCATCTCTGCTCTTATACGATCTGCTTCACCATGGTAGATCCACTGTTGGTAGCCAGGCGTATAACCATTGAACACAAGATGTCTACCCATGGTCTTCTCGTCTACTTTTCTCCTGTTGTCACATTTGCTGCAGGGACACCAAACTAGAGAATGTCCTCCTGCTCCTGGGCCAAATGCATGTTTCAAGAAACCATCTGTCCCCTTCACCCATTCATAGTCGTAGTCACTCCCGCTTCTCCAGCCCGTGTACATCCACTGACGGTCCTCCATCCTTTAACATTTACAGCATAGAGTATTGTGACCATCAATTGCATCTACGCGGTGTTCCTACTATCTAATAGGTGAGGATAGGTCCTAATCCCACCCGCGGATGCATAGATGAGGTCAGTTTCCATGCTCCGCTCCTCTCCGAGATAGAATTTCGGCATCACCTCTCCGCTGTTCTCCCGATACACGTCCTGCAAGGGAGAGTGTGTATTCAGAGAACAACAGGGAGGTGTTGCCGAAACTCCTTCTCGGACCGGAGCGGACCATGGAAACTAACCCATCTACACATCCACGGGCTGTCCAAAAAACGTGGACAATCCGAAACAGATACGCTCGTAGATACGCAAAGATCCGCATACCTACGACCGTATCTCTTTCGGACGGGAGACGCCTAACTGGGTTACGCGCGGGCTATGACAGACATGCGCAAAAAGAGGTTATTTATACCTAGGGTGTCGGTGAAGTAAGGCTAGCGGGGCAGTGGCGAATCGACGCAGTGGTCAGGCGACGCAGTGCAGGCAGAACCGCGACGTCGACGAAGACGATTGGGGTCCTCCGGGTCCCCTCCGACGTACTCTTCTCCTGCATAAAAAGACAATAGGTTATTTTTTGTTCAAAATTTCAGCAGCACCTCCCCTGCACGGGGAGGTTTCCAAAACCTGCAAAAAAATGACACGATGGTCGACATTCACAACGGCACGAAGGCCAACAACCACAACGGCACGAAGGCCCTCATATCAACTTACGGCACGAAGGCCCACACAACCACATACGGCACGAAGGCCGACAACGAGAGTTTTACCTAGGGTTGTGGTGGAGTCGGGCGTCGCGGTGCGGGGGTCACTTTCTTCTCCGGCGAGGTCGAGCGGCGTTGGAGTACTCCTCTCCCCCTCTTCCCTTTCTTCTCTCCTTTTCCCCTTCTTCTCCTTCTCTTCCCCTTCCTCCTTCTCCTCTTCTTCTCCTTTTCTTCCCCTTCCTCCTTCTCCTCTTCTCCTTCTCTTCTTCCTCCAACTTCACCCTCTGCCTCCTCCCCTCCAACAGCAGCCGGCGACGGGGGTTGGCCCTGGGGGCTGGGGTCGAGGCGGGAAGGTCGGCGAGGGGGAGCCGCCCGGAGGGCCGGCCGTGGGCGGTTCGACCTCCCCTGCCTCGACGGAGACGCGGACTGAGGCAGGGCGCGACCTCGGCCGCCACTGGCTGTGGTGGGGCCGGCGGGGCACTCTGGTGGGGCTGCCGGGGCGAGACTGGGCGGCCCGAGGCGCGGGGCAGTGGGGCGCGCAGGGTGGCCAGGCACGCACCGGCGGGCGCGCGGCGGCGGCCGTGGGTGGCGCAGGGCGACCGGGGCTGCCGGGCTCGGGGCGGCCGCGGGCGGCGGGCTGAGCGTGGCCGGTGGAGGCGCGGGGCCGCCGGGAAATCGCTGCGCGAAGGTGGGGACGCGCCGGGGCGACCGGGCTTCGGGCCCGCCGTCGCGCGCAGCAGCAGTAGCAGTCGGCGGCGGTGCCGCCGCGGCGGTGGGGTGCGCGGCGCGGTGGTGGACGCGCGGGGGCCGGCCGCGAGCGGGCGCGTGGGGAGGGAGATGGTCGAGCATTTTTTTCACAATTTCCGATCAGGAATTTGGGCTGCGGCCCGATTTAGGGTTCGGTCCTTTGCCGAGGGCCCAGATCCACGGCCCTCGACAAAGATTTTTATTTTTTTTTAAATTCTTTGCCGAGGGTCCAGATCCACGGCCCTCGGCAAAGATTTTTTATTTTTTTTAAAAAAATTCTTTGCCGAGGGCCATAGACCAGGCCCTCGGCAATTTTTTTTGGTTTTTTTAGCCCAGTTTTTTTGTGGTGCTACAATACATTGTTTTGAACTCAATTTTAAAATTTAGGCCAATTTTGATTTTGTTTTGTATATTTACTTAATTTATTTCGATTCTTTGATTTTTTTTCGAATATGTCAAATTTGAACTGCAGGTGCATGGAATATTGCAATGTAGTGTTTCGAAAAATGTTATTCATGTTAATTGGTGCATGTTGAGTCCCTATCCACGAACTCGCATCAAATTTTCACGCATCTTGTTCACGTAACATGGCGACCGACTTGCCGGAAAAGTGTTTTAAAATTATATAAAATCCATACGAAGTCCAAAAATCACGAAACTTGGCGAGATGTCATGTTATCGCATGTGTAGGCTGTGGTAAAAAATTGAGAAGGCTTCGAGCGAGTTGCGATGTCGGATGCCTCTCCATGGGTTTCAGGCATCCGACGTCGCAACTCGCTCGAAGCCTTCTCAAATTTTTACCACAGCGTACACATGCGATAACATGACATCTCGCCAAGTTTCGTGATTTTCGGACTTCGTATGGATTTTATATAATTTTAAAACACTTTTCCGGCAAGTCGGTCGTCATGTTACGCGAACAAGATGCGTGAAAATTTGATGGAGTTCGTGGATAGGGACTCAACATGCACCAATTAACATGAATAATATTTTTTGAAACACTACATTGCAATATTCCATGCACCTGCAGTTCAAATTTGACATATTCGAAAAAAATCAAAGAATCAAAATAAATTAAGGAAATATACAAAACAAAATCAAAATTGGCCTAAATTTTAAAATTGAGTTCAAAACAATGTATTGTAGCACCACAAAAAAACTGGGCTAAAAAACCAAAAAAAAAATTGCCGAGGGCCTGGCCTGTGGCCCTCGGTAAAGAATTAAAAAAAAAATCTTTGCCGAGGGCCTAGCCTCGGACCCTCGGCAAAAGCGATTTATAAAAAAAAAATTTTGGCCGAAAAACTGGTTTTAAAATTTTTTTTGCCGAGGGCCTGGTCTAGGGCCCTCGGCAAAGACTTAAAAAAAATTACCGAATAACCTGGTTGCACAGAAAAAAAAACCTTTGCCGAGGGCCTAACGGGTGGCCCTCGGCAAAGCTTGACGGGAAATGGCCGCCGTGACCCAACGGGCCTAATTTGCCGAGGGCATCTTTGCCGAGGGCCGCGGCCCTCGGCAAAGATTTGATTTGCCGTGGGCCTGTCTTTGCCGAGGGCCGTACCCTCGGCAAAGGCCTCTTTGCTGAGGGCCGTTCTTTGCCGAGGGCTCCTGTGGCTGGCCCTCGGCAAAGAGTGTCTTTGCCGAGTGCCCGAGATTTGGCCCTCGGCAAATCCTCAGGCCCTCGGCAAAACACGCGTTTCCAGTAGTGCAAAAAGGATATGAAAGGGAATTAGGCTTTGCATGGTTTGAATGTAATAGTTACTGTGACATGGAACCGAAAGCCCCTTTCAGCCTACACATGAACCTAAGAGATTTTTTTTATGTTTAATCCTTTAAAAAAGATATTTAATTTTTAATTTTACCTATATTTTTAAAAAACTAACCTCTTTGGCCATGTCAAGCTTCGTGGCGCGGCACTAACTCCGTGCCACCCTACATGAACCGGTGCGGTAGGGCTGCCATTGTGGCTCCCATGCCCCCGGTGGCTTGCATGACGCATGTGGACCCCAACCTGACGTGGCAAATCTGGCTCGACAAGAGGAATGTAATGGTGAAGTCCATTATTCAATCTAGAGAAGTCAACAAATCTGGCTTAGCGTTTTCCTCAAAATTTATGTTTTCTTCGTCTGGACTCTGAATCGGATGATCCATATATGTTTTTCGGTTGTCTTGACGAGAGGAACACAATGGTAGAGTCCATTATTTATTTAATTTTGACAAAGTCCTAAGACCAACATACATGTTTCTGCTAGAAGCTGTGGGGTCAATCTGTTTTGTCTATATTTTGCTGTCAACAACACGATCGAACGTTGTCCCAATGTGGGCAAAATTTACCTAAAATATAAATATAAACATGGAAACTAGACTGTTCGATTCACATCCGTTTTGTTCCCACCCTTCGCATGTACATGTGTGGTAATTTACCCAGTAGTCGAACTCCATGAGAAGATGAGCTTACCGGCTCGCTGCCAGGTGTGGCGCACCCAAGCTACAAAACTCCTCTCTGTATCTTTGCCCTTTCGCCGCTTTCCACTCCCAGCTCCAGTGCACTAGTACAACACTCGAGGATCAGACGGTGATATGAGGAGTGAGCACACGAGCGAGGCATGGACTTACTAACGTTTGAGAGGTCTTCTTCTTGTTATCTACTTTCCTATATATTGGGTTATCGGGTATGTATATATTGATTGTGATTTAATAAATCTTTCCTTTATCAAAAAAGAAAAAAACCAACTTAATTGTCGATGTCCATCAAATACATCGGCTCGACGCTGAAGCTCAAAAAACTACTATGGGATCACGCTAGCTAGCTAGGAACTGGGAATGTGGTAGGGATCGTGGGGAGGGGTTGTTTCTTGTTGCCTTGTGTTGTCCCATCTTATCGTAGGAACTGCTCCGCCTCCCTGAGTTTTTACCTAAACATATGTATCATCTAAACTTAAAAAAAAAGTATATATCATCTAGCTAAACTTGTCTCTAAATTAACTTACTAACTAATGGGTGGTGTGGTCCTCCCCTGCGAGATCCAGCATCCAAGCAGAGAGGGCGAGAGAGAAGAGGCGGAGAGTTTGGGACAAAAACGAGCGTTATTAGTGGATTTATTTTACTGTGAGACTCACCATGAGCGCTACCGATACACCTAGAATTGCATTCTTTTGAACAAAAGTGAGGATTTAGAATTGCATCCTTTAATAGAGAGGGGTAGTAGTACACAATAAGTACGATTGCATGGTGCCGCCCCCCATCAAGTGCGTGACATGCACTCAGATATAGTACTCCGTATTCCGTTGTCCCAAAAACAGTGCAATCGTGAGTTTGGTTAGAATTAAACTATAACCTAAGTTTGATTGAGTTAAATTAATATCAACGTTTAAGACTCTATATAAATATATTACAAAAATATATTTCATAATAAATCTAATAATGGTTATTTAATATGATAAGCATTAATGTCTTTTTATATAAACTTAATCAGAACTTAAAATAGTTTGGTTGATCGATGTTCTAAAATTGTACCCTTTTGAAATGGAGAGAGTAGACACTCCCTCGGCCTATAAAACAATGCACTTCTCACTTTTTAAGGAGTCAAGCAAGTTCGACCGAAGATATAAAAAAGTACTCATTTAGGATACACAATAAATACTATTAAATTAATTATAAAGAATATATTTTCGTAGTAAAACTATTTGGAGACATAATTGTTAACATCATTCGCTATAAATTTAGTCAAAATTAAACTAGTTTAACTTACACAAATTCTGTAGGTGCATCTTACTGTATATAAACATACTGTCATAAGCTAGGTCACATTATTATATATCACCACCCTATACAAACATACTCCATTCTACCTGCCGGCTTGGTGCTGACGACCAAGGCATCTGATGTACCTGTAGTACTTGTACGTCGCGTAGCACGGACTGATTGCTTGTGAAGGGTGCTGCAGGAACTCATGTCGGTTAAGCACCACGCACGCATGCGCAGCTGTTGGACTTGGACGTTACTACGCCTACGCGCACGCAACGCAACGGCCTCCCATGCATCATCATGCGTATGGCCGCGCTAGCGCCTCAGCCCTCAGGCACTCAGGCAGGCAGGCTGGCATGCGCGGACCATTATTTTGTCTCGTTTACGCGGTGCAGCTAGCCAGCCATCCGGTGATCCGCGACACTGCCGTGTAGCCGCAGCTGGGCACAATAATGGTTGTCCCCTCTGTTGCGCGCAGGCCTGCTTGTGAGTGCAACAGGGAACACACAGCTTTGACTCCAGTTCGGCTAATTTGGACCCACGTTTTAGGAACTGCTCGTATTTTGTTTAGCCCTGATTCCACCACTAATTATTTCAGGATCAAATATTGTATAAATTAGCATAACATTCTAGGTTGGAATCGTTCCAGGGATCTATTCCCTGAGAACCGAACAAGCCCTTAGAACCGAACGAATCATTGCCTCGGTTCTTTTTCAAAGTTCGGTTATCTGAACCTAAAAACCAAAATTCATATGACTGTGTGCAATTTGTTTTTGGGTATAATTTCAGTTGGTCTTTGTCGAATTGACCAATGAGTGTACACATACGTATCCAGAATTTCACAGAAATCAAGCTCGAGGATTGACTGGCTAAAGTTAGCTGCGCTACTTTCATAGTTGGTTCATATATAGAGTTGAATGTGCAAATATCTTTTCCTGCTCTTCTCTCAACCAATTGTGTAATTTGCTAACATGCGAGGGAGGCACCAAGGAGATTTTAGCAGCAACCCTCCTGATGTAGACAAGGTCTGATCTTCCGAAAGGTATGATAGCGTCGATTGATGGAGACTCGACGTTCACGATCTAGGCTTCGAACCAAGACTGATTCGGACCCCCGCAACCGTTACACCACTGCTTCATTGATTATCAACCACACGAACGCGATTGACCTTGCCGGGAAAACTTTTCTGCAAGCGAATCAAGAACACAAGCAAGAACAGGATAAACGCAACCTGAAATTGCAAATAAATATGAGGCTTATGATAACGAGAAGGAGTTCAAGTCTTTATTCGAAAGGACTAATCGCCACAGGCGAACAAGATCAAGAACTGAGGCCCTGGTTCACAGCAAGCAGCCTTGGCGGCACAGTTGCAGCAAAACAATGTATGTTTCACATGAAAATCAAGAACTAAACAAAACCCCAAACCCTAAGGAGAGCGACGGCTGCTATTTATAGAGTCTTGGGCGTCACCCCCCTGGACGCGCCCCCTAATGGGCCCAAACATGATACACGGTCCAACGGACCAAAAGACGGTGTCGCAGCACCCTGGTAGATTTTGGACGCTGACTTGTTTCGATGATTTCCATTGATTCAGAGGGTCTTTTGATGTGAGACCATGTGGATTGGCTTCCTTATCAAATTAGCTTTCCAACCATATGTGGATCATCGAAAACGGAGTCCGGATGCGTTCTAGGTGACTAGTTTAAGGCAGACTGGTCCTGAAGGCCGAGGCAGACTCGAACTTGAGTTGTTTTGGGCCTCCGCCTCGGGGATTCGAACCGAATTAGCCTCGGACCTACTTCTTGACTTGGACACCCTTGCTGGCCTCCTACTCCTCCATACCATGCGCTAAACATGGGCATATGCATGGGTGTCGTGTCCTCATCATCCTCCCATTCTTGATGAAAAGTCGTCATCGACGTCGATTGTGCTAGAAACTGATCCTGCACAACATAAAGGAGAACGGGGTTGCGAAGACAAAGGGAACTGAAATAATTGTGAGAAGAAACGTGACCATATTTTCAAGTTTCTAGTATGTCATCTCACATAAAAATTTCAGCAAGCATGTAGACTACATGATCCGAATGCACAAAATATATGCCAACACTATCCTACAAAAGATTAGAACTAACCAAAGACAATGCGGGAATAGATGGCCTAGCAGACATAGGTAGCAACCAGGGACGAAGCTCGGAAAAATTTAGGAGGGGCTAAACAACGGCAATTAGTAAGAAAAGAGGTTCAACAAATCTCAGCCCCTCCTACCTATACATCTACAGCTGAAATTTCAGACAGCAGCTCTACGGGGCTTTGCTTGCTAGCGAGCGGTAGGGGGGCTGGAGCCCCCCTAGCCCCACCGCTGGCTCCGTGCCTGGTAGCAACCAACAATGCTTCCCTTCTTGGAAGTGAACTTGTTCCTTTGAGGAACATGAGAAAACATTTGTATTATTATGGCTGTCCTCTAAACGATCATAATCTTGTACAATAAAAGGAGAATTTATATTACTACGAATGTATTCTCGATGCATCATATATTGTCCCTTGTTGTTATATTTGCCAATAACATGATATGTATATTTAGAAAATCAAGGCAAATCAGCATATTTAAATAGGCTCTCCTCCAAACAATCTAGGTTACACAAAACATCAAATTTAATATAACCCAAAGTATGTAAAGAAGATAATAGTTTGAACTCATCAGTTTTAGTAGCAATATGAATAACATGTTTATTTTCAGCACAAGTGACTAGTTCCAAAACTTGTAAAACTGAGGCATCATCAACCAATTCATCTTTATCACAAGGAACTTCAAGTAAATTATTATGGGACAGAGATAAATCAAGAGAGGGTTCCACTAACAATTGCTCTATGATAGCATAGTTTGTGGAAGAATTTAGTATATTAAAACAATTCTCACCTTCCGTGAGTGTAGCACCATAGACATTACCTGTGTTCTCAGCAGGAGTAATAGGTGCATTATGAAGTGATGGTTCTGAATTTGCATATGAGGTTGTGAGCTCCTTATTTTCTTCCATGTCATCCTCTCGCTTATGTATATTATCCTGCACAAGGTTAGTCATAGCAAGAGGAATAACAATAGACTCTTCCTCTAAATGGTGCACCTCATCATATGAAGTCAAAATAGGAGGTGGATTAATAAAGGTTTCTCGCATAAGAAGTTTCATATCATTCCAAGTTTGAGGTTTATCAGAAGGATCTAAAGAGTCCCACCAAGATAAAGCAGAATATCGCAAAACACTAGCTGCATTTTTTACCTTCCTCCTTGGACACATAAAACGAGTAGCAAATATGTTATCGATGGTAATTTTCCACTCCATGTACTCATCAGCACATATACCATCATAAGTCGGTGGATACGAACAACCTGTCATTGTTAGAAGACAGCAAAAGATAACACAAAAGTATTATCCCTATCAACTACTTAGGTTGTGGACAAGAAAAAACAAGGCACTCAACTCTCAAGCGTCTTACCACGGTCTTACAAGTGTTCTTACCAAAACAACAGATGGTGCAATCGGTCAGTGACTATGATACCGTTGTAGCTTGAGTGTAACAGTTGCAAGGCGAACCTGTACTTGGTTAAAAGAAAGTAGAGCTTGGACAGACACAATATAGTAGCAAGGAATAGCAAAATTCGTAACTAAATAGCAAAGCTAAATAAGTATCCCAAATACTTGTCTTAGTTGTTGGCCTACTCACGTTCTAAGTACCAGATGTATCAAGTGATGTGAACAACAGGAATATGATTAGGAACAAAGTAGAAATCAGCACACGCAAACACGGCTCAAATGGCGCTATCTATGTGCTCCTCTAGATATTGTTCCACTTTTGCCCCTCTTTTTTTCTCTATTTTTGGACTGTCGTTGTTTTTTGGGATTCTTTGACTTTTTATTTTTATTTTTTTGATATTTTTTCTTTACTTAGGAGCACAAAAGAAGCAACCACAAAAAATATGAGCTTAAACAAGTGAAAGGCGTGGCCTGTGGAATTTTCAGAAGATGTGCTCAAAATCGATAAAAAGCTTGTGACTACGAAAAGATGATCTTGTGACCAGTTTTTGGCCAAAATAAAAATTTTCGAGCCCGACAAAGCGGGAGACGGACGGATCTGAAATTTTTTTGATCGATTTTGATATATGGAACGTCGAAATCCGAGTTCGTATGCGAAAACTAGACCCGTTTTACAAACTGACTCCGAATTAGAGGACAAAACGAGAACAATACGCGCAAAATTAGTCACGGCAGTAAGGATTTGATGAAAACAGTGAAGACAAGTATAACAAATTAAATGACATGGACTAGAGTTTGATGGATATAAAGAAAACACAGCAAGACTTGAAGGTGTTCACGGATTATGATGAAAAATAAAGGGAAAAACACAAACTGGACACAAACTTAACAACGCAAAATAGAGACAAAATTGCACGGCACAACGAGGCTATAGGACAGGGAATAAGTGGCAGTGTATATTTTTTTAGGCTTTTTGTGGGCTATAGGTAATGCAAAAACAGTAACAATCTAAAGGAAAAAACAAAGTTATACCTAACGGGCAACAAGGTCTCTGATACCACTTGAAGTAGACAAGGCCCGATCTTCCAAATAGTATGATAGTGTCGATTGGTGGAGACTCGACGTTCACGATCTAGGCTTCGAACCAAGACTGATTCGGACCCCCGCAACCGTTACACCACTGCTCCGTTGGTTATCAACCACGCGAACGCGATTGACCTCGCTGAGAAGGCTTTCCTGCAAGCGAATCGAGAACACAAGCAAGAATGGGATAAACGCAATCTGAAATTGCAAATAAATATAAGGCTTATGATAACGAGAAGGAGTTCAAGTCTTTGTTTGAAAGGACTAATCGCCACAAGCGAACAAGATCAAGAACTAGGGTCCTGGTTCACAGCAAGCAGCCTTGGCGGCACAATTGCAGCAAAACGATGTCGGTTTCACATGAAAAACAAGAACTAAACAAAACCACAAACCCTAAGGAGAACGACAACTGTTATTTATTGAGTCTTGGGCGTCACCCCCCTGGACGCGCCCCATGATGGGCCCAAACACAATACATGGTCCAATGGACCAAAAGACGGTGTCGCAGCACCCTGGTAGATTCTGGACGCTGACTTATTTCGATGATTTCCATTGATTCTGAAGGTCTTTTGACGTGAGACCACTTGGATTGGCTTCCTTATCGAATTATCTTTCCAACCATATGTGGATCATCGAAAACGGAGTTTGGATACGTCCTGGGTGACCAGTTTAAGGCAGACTGGTCCTGGTGGCCGAGGCAGACTCAAACTTGAGTTGCTTTGGGCCTCCACCTCGGGGATTCGAACCGAATTAGCCTCGTAACTCCTTCTTGACTTGGACACCCTTGCTGGCCTCCTACCCCTCCATACCATACGCTAAACATGGGCATATGCATGGGTGTCATGTCCTCATCACCTCCTCCCCCAAAAAAATTGCCTCCTAAAGCTCGTTGAGCACCAACACTAGTTCTGGTCATTGGTTAACATAAAGGAACAAGGAGAGGAGATTTCTTTTTGTGATCCAAAGCCAAAATGGCACAAACAAGGAGATATGGGATTTGTAGGAGCACACAACGACCACCAAGGAAGGCTTGGTGTCAATGTGGGTTGAGCAAAGTTAGGTTGTAGATAGGAACTAAGAAGAACCATGAGAGTTTTTTCTAGTCTCTAAAGTGGAAGGTTATTACATATGATGTTTTGGTTCTTCTTGTTCTTTATTTGTTGGCTTTCAAGTTTTTTTGTTTGCTTTTTGTCAAGTTTGGTGGTTGCTAATGTTTCTAGTGGAGGATCTATTGCTTTCATATGAGGCTAAGAGGGACATGCATGGAGATGGTCCTATGTTTGTGGTTGACTTCAAATAGAAGCTATTGATGCATGGTGCAAAGACACAATAAAAATTTGAATTGTTAGGAGGCTAACAATCACCACTGATCTTGGATCTTTCTCCTTCTTCTCCTCCTCTACCTTCTTCCCCTCCTTCTAGGGACAGAGTTAGACTTAATCATTAGAGTCAGTTGACCCTATAGACTTTTGAAAATGCTATACAAATTGGCTATTAACTAGTATGTTTAACTCATGATTAGTGAAGCTAACCTTGGTGGTTCTAGTTGCTGGCTCCGCCCCTAACTCCTCCTGCTGTTGTCGATTCTGCTTCTTCTCCTCCTTCTCTTTCTCCTCCTACTTCGTCTTCTCCTCTCCTTCTTCTTTTACTTCACCTTCTTTTTCTCTTAATTATTGGTCTTTGCAAGACCGAGAACATAGACATGTGTCATGTCCCTTCATGCATTGTATTAGAAGTAATGGAAGCATGTCACATGTTAGAATCTGCGTAACTCATGTCGAAATGAATACTTAGTGGAGGTAGTTAGAATGTTACCAATACATATGTTGTAAATTGTGTTTCGTACATGTTAGTTGGTGATATGTCATGAATATAGTTTTTTTTCAAATGAGCTATACCTCAACCATATTTTCTGTTTGGCCTTCGCACATATCATTGTCGGGCTCAGATGGAAATTGACTATAGTAGTTCCTTCACTAGTTCACAAAGAGATCCACCATAATAATCATTTCTATAGGCGGTTTATTAAGAGACTCCCATGTAATTATCATTTCTATAGGCTAGTCTTAGACTTTAATAAACATTCTTTATAGGCATTTCATAGATCACAACATGTATTTTTTCAACCAATGGTCATGTTACATGATTTCTACAAATTGATAGATACTATCAAAAACCGACTATAAAAATACTTTAAAACCATCATTATTGTTGGGAGTTAGCCCAATAGTGGGTCATCATCCCCTTTGCCTGATAATTGTCTTTATAGCCTTTTCTAGAATTGTCACACTCCGAAAGTATTACAAAGAGCGAGATCCTCATAGTACTGAGGACCACTTCAGCCTTTGCAAAATGAATGCTCTTCCAACACCAAGGGTTTCCAGGCGACGACGTGAATGAGTAATGTCACGGGGCAATGTAATTCCTGTTGTAACCTCGAATATCCTAAGAATATAGTTGGTAGGTCTAGGGCATTTTGTAATAATTGTAAATAAAGTGACCCATTAGCTCCCTATATAAATATGTACTCTATCATAATAGATGGGGAGAGAGAAGAAAATAAAACCCTGATGTGTTATCTAACTCTTCATGTTTTTCGAACTTTGGCCCCGTTCGCTTCGCTGAAAAAACAAGCCGAAACACTGTTCCGACTGATTTGTTGTGAGAGAGAAAACACTGTTCCGACTGAAAAACAAACTGAAAAGTACGGATTATAAGACAAACGAACATGACCTTTGTTGGGAGCAAAGTTCTCTTGATGTGCTATCTAACTCTTCATGTTTTTCGAACTTTGTTGCGAGCAAAGTTCTCTTGCTCCCCCCACATCGAAGAAGCTTTGAGATTTTCGATAACCCAACAACTAAAAATGGATTTTTGTCGTAGTGAGGCCTTGTTTAGTTGGGTGAAGTTTGAGATTTTGGTTACTGTAGCACTTTCGTTTTTATTTGGCAATTAGTATTCAATCATGGACTAATTAGGCTCAAAATGTTCGTCTCGCGATTTTCAACCAAACTGTGTAATTAGTTATTTTTTTCGTCTACATTTAATACTCCATGCACGTATCGCAAGATTCGATGTGATGGCTACTATAACACTTTTTAAAAAAAGTTTTTTGAACTAAACGGGGCCTAATTCTCTTACTCATGTATTGATGACGAAGGGCCGATATAAGAAGGTTTATATGCGTCTTTTTTGTTTTTCCTATTATATTTTACATATAAGGTGACTTGAAATGTACCCTTAAATCCAGTGGCCTACCGGGACCCTGGTCCCACCACCAGAACCTAAACATAATAAGGAAATAAGTATATATAACCCTAATCTTGTGTGAGAACATATAAGGTAGGGAGAGAGAGACGTACAATCAGAGAGGGGATCCCAATAAAAAACATTTTTTAAAAAGAAAAAAAAAACTATAAGCCGGACATTTAAATTGGAGCCCTTGTGCCACCAGGGCGTGGCGACAAGCCACAACGCGACGTGCTTCCTCCCCGGAACAGCGCCACCCAAACCACGCGACGAGCCGGCGACCGCCGCCGCCGCCGCCTGCCCCACGTCCGTCCAGCACCCTCCCCTCTCTCTCGCTTTTCCTCCGCATTATTCTCACGCGCTCCTCCCATCTTCCTCAGCACCCCGCGCGAGAAGAAGAACCCGTCCGACCAGCGCGCGGAGGTGACCGGCCAGCCGCCGGCGCCGGGTTACGTGCAGCAGCAAGCAACCCTTAGCTGCTACTACAAGGCGGAGAATGGAGGCCGCGGCAGCGGCTCCAGGGCCAGCGGCGGAGAGGGACCCGGAGCACCACCACGGATGTCTGGCCGTCAGGACGTCGCTGCCGCGGTGCGCCCTCGGCGCCGGCAGCGGCGGCTCCTCGCTGCCTGGATCTTCCGGTGAGTACAACGTCTCTCCTGACTAATCCCCTTCCCTTCCTTGTGATTTGTCCCCCCTTCGCAATGCGTGATGCCTGCAGTTTGTTAGTCCCTTCTCTTCTTCCGTTTGCGTAATTCATCTAGTAGCAGCTATGGAATCTTTATTTTTACCGCTGTCTATTTACGGCTGGTTTAGTTCCTCTCTAAAAATTTACATCACGTCCCATCAAATACCGGACACGAGTATTAAATATAGACTAAAAAAATAACTAATTGTATAGATTACGACTACTTTGCGAGACGAATATTTTAAGTCTAAGTAGTTTATGATTTGACAATGTGGTGCTAAAGTAACACATATGTTAATGATGGACTAATTAAGTCTAATAAATTTGTATACAAGTTTACCGACGAATTCTATAATTTATTTTTTTATTAAGATCCGAACATCCAGCACTAAATGTGACATCCAAAACTTTATCCACTGGATTGAAGCAAGTCCTTACTGTCTTCTTGGTGTTCTTGAAGCGGCGAATATTCTCCTCTGCGGTGGGCCTCGCCGTGCTGATGAGTTCTCAATGATATTCCTCTGTTCCTGCAGAGTTCATTCATCACTTCTTTTCTTGCACTCTTTTCAGGAGCTGTTGTAATCCTTGCAGGGGCCGGGGCCGGTCCTTTTCTTTTCACGACTTTTGCTGCATTTGGCGTTCTTTTCATCTTTTGGGCAATGTCATTTTGCGGCGTATTGATGTTAGCACCTACCCCTAATTGGTAGCAGGACGCTGCGATTTTCCATGGAAAAACAGCCAGCACTGCATGTGCCTCTCAATCCTGTACTTGGTGTCGCTTTTGCCACCATTTAGCGGCCTAGGTGAGGCAGGATAAACCTAGAGAGAGGAACTAATCATGGTTCTTGTCCTTTCTCCTTTTTCAGAGGCTAAAAAAGCATATTCTGGGGCCAAAATATTTGTACCCAGTTTTGTTTGAAGTTTTAGTCGGCCATTAGTTCCCACGGTAGGATGTGAAACTTTGTTGATTAGTAAACATGGAAGTATACGTTATTGCCGATGTCTCCATGTTTGAAAGACTCGCATAAGAATATTAAAAAGAAAAACTCGTACTTCCTCATTTTTTCTCTTCTTTTTTACAATTTGTATTGTAGTGAATCCTAGCATTGTTTTTTAAATTTTTAGGTTTTTATCACTTCAGTCCCTGAAATAAAATGTTCAGAGTTTCTGGTTAATCTATCGTTTCCATAGTGTTTAATGTTTGCCGCGGTCACACGGTACTCTACCAGCATTTTCAGTTGTGCTCCGAGTTGCAAGATTCATCTGATGCCGTCCTCTCCCTTTCCCTGCTCATTTTGGTACTAAATGATGACGCCTTTCTGCCTCAAAGATACACATGACCAGCCACATCAACCACTATTCCGAGAAATAATTCTGAACCATCAGCTCAGCTCAACAGCAAGGCAAGCCAACAGTTGCTTTGCCTTCTGGACATGGCTTCGTTGGGCTCACACGTCTCTCACCGGTGGGAAGCATCCGATTTGGTAGGAAATCTGGGCGCTGATAGATCCATTGGCGGATTTGTTGGGCAATGAAAACAGTGGTTGGTGAGAAACTCTAGGGGCTGTTTGCCTCAGATTAAGAACATTGTCATGTACTGTGACCTCATGTTAGGGGTGGTATCAGTTTGGTAGGATTCAAAAATACTTGCTCTGTCTTCATCCTATCATGATAGATCCATTTCAGTATAATACTAAGAGTCCAAGCTAGTATTTAAGATGGCTTACAAGGCTAGTGTCAATAGCTCTGAGATCCCTGGCCCCGAAGAATTTTTGGCTCTGGGATGCTGGGGCAGCTAGCACTGTGGGCCAAAATTGCCAGTTCTGATATTCCTCCTGTCTCAGCTCACCTTTTTTTTTGGTTTTTACTTTTAGTCTAGCACATATATAGATGATATCAAGTTTGGGACATATGTACAGCTGGTTTTATGAGAAATACATGTTTCATGTTCACTGATCATGTGATGTAATGTGATTGTCCTTGTGCAGATGAAGCGTCATGTGGATCACCGAGATGGATAGGGAGAGGCCTCTCATGTGTGTGCATCAAGCGAAAAGGCACATGTGAAAGAATATGCATGAACCTCACACCAGTGCAGGTAACAGACTAACAGTTAATTATTAGAATTATTTTGCAAGAGTTTCTATGGTGGCAAATGACCACTCAAAAAGGACTTCCAAGACTTTTTCCTTTAAGCTAGTATTAGTTTATTACAATACAATGAGTATTTGGTGGTCCTGTGATTTCAATGTACAATTTAAACTCTGAAGGATAGACATAGCAAAATAGGTGGTCCTGCTAAAAAAATTATCTAGAGAATGTCTTTTCGTATGCCTCAAGTATTTTTTGGGGGGGGGGGGGGGGGGAAATCCTTAATTGCAGTGTTTCTGTATCCATATCTGTTATAGACTCCTTTGTTGGACATACCTATAGGCGTCAATCACGCCAGCCAGCAGGCCCAAGCAGTGGCTAGGCTGGACTCTTTAGTAGATTAGATCAGGGAGAGATTAGATTGGAGTTTGTTTAGGAAAGTGCACCTATACTATAAAGGGGCACCTTAGGAGATTGTAATGGTTATCGAAGAAGGAATAAACTCTCCCTGGTTATCGGGGTGGGAGTTTCCCTTCGACGGTGGCGTCGAGCGCTTCAGCCGCGCCCACCGGAGAAGAACCCACCGCCGACGTTCCTCGCTACCCCTTGCGCTCCAATTCCCAGTCCAGCCTTCTCCTCCACTCTCCTCTCCGTTCACCTCATCGCAGGCGCCGTGTCAATATCACATATTGGGTTAAAAGTAGTAAAGCTAACGACTTCAACAGGCAAGCTGCTTAATGAGGCTGAAACCACTTGTTATTCTATTCCAATTGCTGGTAATTTGCAGGAAGAAAGGCTTCAGAGATTGAAGCATCGCATGAAGGTTTACTTTGATCCATCTAGACGAGATCACCAGGTGAGATTTCTGCCATAAGTACAGTAAATGTTTCATTCTTTTGATTAGCTCTGCACTTGCTCTTGTCAATATAATGTGGGAAGTACTGAATTGCATAGAACAGTTGCTCCAAAAAGAATTGTATTATTTTTCATGATTTGAAATAAAGTATAAGTACTTACCTTTCTTTGCCACTGGGAATCTTGTGCTTTCCTGGACTGGACAGCTGCTCGCATCGGTACTTCTATATATGCATCACTTTCAGCTTGAATACTTTAACAATGCTACTTCTAAGAACTGAGATCATTAAATCAGTCTATGCACTTGGCGGCATAATTTTATGGTATTGAGTCATACATATATGATGGCAATTAGGAACTAAAAAGTTATGCAAAATGTTTAGTACTGCACAATCAGTTTGGCATTAGTTTCTATACATGGATATTTATGTGGTACAGCATAAAAATATAATTATGCAGTACTAAATCATGAAAATTATGCATATAGTAGAAATCAGCAAGTACACATTTCTTTTGCAAAATGTTTACGGCTGACTTCTCAGCTTGGCAGTAGTTTTTGCACCTGGGTAGTTATGTCTGTTTATTTCGCTATCTCAATCAACTGAACCCTGGTAAGCAAATATACTAACAATGACAGGAAGCTCTGAAAGCTCTTTGGCATGCAACATACCCTGATCAAGAACTTCAAGGTTTGATATCTGAACAGTGGAAGGACATGGGTTGGCAAGGAAGAGACCCATCAACTGACTTTAGGTAGACAATGACTGATCCGAACCAAAATTTCTGAGAGTACCTTTGGAAGTGCATACAGCTTTTAGTACCAAATCAAGTGACGTTTGAATACATGTGACAGAGGTGCAGGATTCATATCTCTGGAGAATCTTTTGTTCTTTGCCAAGACATTCTCCGTAAGCACTATGTACCGGTTGTTTCATTATTTGAAATTCCTCTAGTCTTGCTGGTGAATAACAATCATATTTTACTTCCACAGGCCTCATTTCAGAGACTTCTAAAGAAACAGTGTGGTAACAGAGCCACATGGGAGTACCCATTTGCAGTTGCTGGTGTAAATATTACATTCATGATCATGCAGATGCTCGATCTCCAGTCAAGTAAGGACTGACCCAAACTCTCCAATGCCACATGGGTATGATTATAAAAATGTGGTTTTCTGAACACAATGTTAATGTTAAAAACAGCTAAGCCAAGAACATTTGTGCGAGCCATTTTTATCCAAATGCTCTCAGGTAGGACTGTTACAGTTGACTTTTTCTTTGTTTTTTGCTCTGACATGTGAAAATACCATCAGTATCTAACAACTTGCCCTTGATTTCCTTGTCCCAGAGGATGAGTGGGCATTTGATCTGCTCTACTGCGTCGCATTTGTTGTGATGGACAAGCAGTGGCTGGACAAGAACGCGTCTTACATGGACTTCAATGTACGTTCTGCGTATGCACATTTCATCCTATGTTTCAACTCAGTGCAAATCTTCTACTGATCTCATGTTTGTGATGCCACTACCAGGAGGTGCTGAAGTCGACAAGAGCCCAGCTGGAGAGGGAGCTTATGCTGGACGATGTCATCCGCATCGAAGACATGCCATCATATAGCCTGCTTTGCTAGTAACCAAAATACCGAATTCGCTGGAGAACAGAACTGAGTTGATGGTTCAACTGTATAGGACCTCCCTTTCTCTGATTTCTGGGAGAAATTTTTTAGCAACAAATTAGAGTGATGATGTACTGGTATCATGCTGAATTTGGGCGTCTGTACTCTGTAGACAACTCATCTGCATATTTACCATACCGAATTAGTATTGCTGTCATTCGGTGCTAATGATGATGATATGCATATTCTCAGAAGTGTTGCAATGCTCCGTATTTGTCTACACACTTGTCAGCTATCTAATATTGATCCCTTAGATGCATTTGATCCATCCATTATTCTCCTAGCTGCATCATCTTTTCTGGAGATTGTCACAAACTTGCAGCAGAACTTCACTTCATGAGCACAAAGCCCCAACCGGGCAACTAGACAAGCACATTCCCTTGCGGTGGCGGTGACTCTGGTTGCTCCAGTGACCCATCACCATCAACTGCACTTGCCCCAGGGATCTTAGAGAGCCGTGCTCCCTTCATCTCCTTCCTCAGCTTGTCCACGTCCTGCCACCTACCAGCCTCGGCATACAAGTTGGACAGTACCACATACACTCCATGGTTACTGGGATCCAGTTTCAGCATCTCCACCGCTGCCCGCTCTGCAATCTCAATGCCACCGTGGTTCTTGCAGGCTGTCAGGAGTGCTCCCCATATCATGGTGTCCGCCTTGCATGACATTCTCCGTATCATATCCTCTGCCTCCGACAAGAGGCCGGCACGACCAAGGAGGTCCACCATGCATCCGTAGTGCTGGATTCCTGGAGCGATCCCAAAGTCCTTCTCCATGGACCTGAACAGCCAGCGGGCCTCGTCCAGCAGCCCTGGATGGGAGCATGCCGAGAGCGCCCCGACGAGTGTGGTTGCGTTCGGTGGCACACCCTCCTGCTGCATCCGCCTGAAAAGGTCGAGCGCGCGCTCGCTGTGCCCGTGGTGCGCCAGCCCCGAGATGAGAGCGTTCCATGCACCCGGCACGCGCCGTTCTGGCAGCCCGTCCAACACTGCAAACGCCTCCTTGATTGCGCCATTTTTGACGTACATATCGATCAACGCCGTGCCGAGGATGGTGCCAACTGCCATGCCCCGTGCCACCATTAGGTCGTGCACGTGACGCCCCATCTCGAGCCCGCCCGACGCCGATCGTGCGCACGCCGACAGCACCGAGGCCAGCGCGGCGCCACCAGGCTCAAAGCCCACGCGAACCATCTCGTCGAACGCCGCCATCGCGTCCTCGTGCCGCCCGTTCTGCGCGTACGCGGAGACCATGGTAGTGTACACGGCCGCGTTCCGCTCGGGCACCCCGTCGAACACCCTGCGCGCGGCCCGTAGGCGGCCCACCACTGAGTAGCCCCGAACGAGGCCATTGGCGACGTAGGCGTCGAGATGGATCCCGTGCCGGACCGCGAGCGCGTGGAGCTGTTCGGTGACGGGGAGCGGGAGCGGAAGGCGCGCGGCGGCCTTTAGGAGGAATGGGAAGGTGTGCCGGCCGGGCGCGAGGGCACCAGTGACGAGTAGGCGGGAGAAGAAGGGGAAGGCGGCGGCCGGGTCCGGGGAGGAGGCGAGCACGCGGAGTGTGGTGTTGAGCATGAAGGAGTTGGGCGCGCAGGGGAGGGAGGAGAGGAGCGCGAGTGCGGCGGCAGCGGGATCTGGGGAGAGCGCCGCGTAGGCGGTCAGGAGCCGGGACGCGGCGAAAGCGTCCTCGGCGAGGCGGCCGGAGACGATCATGGCCGCGTGCACGCGGGCTAGGGCGCGAGGTGTGGCGCAGCGGTCGGCGAGGAGGGAGAGGTTCGGGCGGAGGCTGACGCGCGCGCCGACGGCAGCCGCGACGAGCGGCGCCGAAGGCATATTTGGATCGTGCGTGTGCCTTCGATGTTCGATAGATGGCAGGTGCCGAGCGGAAAAGGCAAAATGGTAATCGGAGGTGGACAACTCGCTCAATCAGTTGTTTTGAAACAACTTTTTTGTGTGTGTGGAGAATAAAGAAACTTTATATTACTTCAGATCTCAACATGAGTCCTGCTGGATACATTGAGATAAAAAGTTAGTGATATCATGCAACCACGTACATTCAGAATTTGAAAACAAAGAAAACTTGGCTGTATAATGCGTGTAGCTATGTTTGCTTCCCTTCTTACATGAGCCAAAACAAAATGTGTGCATTGTTGACTAACATCTTGGATTTGATTTAGCACTGGAATAATAGCACACTTATTATTAGTTCTAGAATTCTATAGCACCACTAATTCTTGGCAATCCATTTCAATAATCACCTTTGATAGCTTGAGATCCTTTATAATTAGCATCGCATCACGATAAGCATAAGCTTCAGCAGCAAGTGCATCAGGAATCGACCCATGTTGTTTACATTTGGCTGCTACGACTTGAACTTTTGCATTACGTAAAACCACTCCTGAGGCACCTCGATAAGTTTCAGTTTTAAAAGCTGCATCGAAATTCACCTTAATTACCCATGTGGAGGAGGGCATAAGTGAACTTTCTTTACTTGCATCTTCAAAGTGTATGCTGATTGGCTAGAATGAATAAGATTAGTTGCCATTTCCCACGCCCACATGAATATGTACAAATTGAAGTTTCTCCATGCTTTCTTCTGTTTCTTGCCGTCCATCATGCCCACATGGCACATAATATAGAGCCACATTTCTCCTACGAACAGAATGCGGTATCAAGAAGGTCCTGACTCCAAGTAACTGATGCAACAATGGTGATCTAATGCCATACATATTTTTGAATGATTTCTAGAAAGTTCGGGCCAAAGTGCATTGAGTTAAAGCATGGTAAATAGTTGTATCCTCTTTAGCTGAACAATCTGGACAAAAACTTCAGAGATCTATATATGTCTTTTGGCCAGATTTGCATGAACATGAATAAAATTATTGATAACACGCCACCAAAAAACTTTAACCTTTAGGGAAACTTTTAGTTTCCAAAGATTTTGCCAAATTGGGTTGTTTTCGCTTACTGAACTTCGAGCAATGTTATTTTTAAGAAGGACAGCTATTCTTGAGCTAGAAATCAATAAACGATAGGCCGACCTTACGGTATACATACCATGCTTTTCTGCACTCCAAGCCCATGTATCTTTCTCAAGTCTTCCAAGAGGAATTCTGCTTACTGCATTTTCATCATGAATAAGGAAGTTATCTCGAAGAGTATGTATGTTCCAAGATATTCCATCCAGTGATAAGAGCTCAGCTTGTGCTTCTTGCTTTCTATAAATAGGCTTAAAACCTAGGTTGCTGGGAATCCATTGATCATTCCATATATTAATTGTATTTCCATCCCCAACTCTTTTGATGAGGCCTTTTTCTAAAACTTCTCTTTCATTTAAAATTCCCCGCCACGTATGAGAACTTCCTCTTTTCTTTCTTGCTGTCATGAAAGAGCTATTACGAAAATACTTTCCACATAGTGTTCTTGCACAAAGGGATTCTGGTCTAGTTAGCAATGTCCAGCTTTGTTTGCCTAACATAGCTAAATTGAAGAGGTGGAGGTCTTTAAAGCCCATTCCACCTCCTTGTTTAGTATAAGCTATGCCGTTCCATTTCCTCCAATACATTCTCCTTTTTTCCTCATCTCCACCTGTCGGTGTTTTGTAAACCGGACTAGTAAATTTATACGATTATCGCGCTGCTCTAGTAAGATGATGGTAGCATCCAAAAGACACGAGGATTTATACTGGTTTAGGCCGGAGCCCTACGTCCAGTCTCAAAGATGATCGAGTGCGTGTTCCTCACTTGAACGCTCTGAAGTTCTTACAATGGGGGGTGCAAGAATGGTGAAAGAGGTAGGAGAGCTAGAACTAGGAGATGGGCTGCCCTAAGGGAAGCTTTAGGAGCCCTTCTACGGTGTAAAATGAGTGAATGAGAGTCTGAGAAAGAGTCCCCAAGATGGGTGCCCTAACTGTCCTTATAGAGAGTCTGGGGCCAGGGCTTGTACAGAGCAGAAGGTTCTCACAATCGAAGAGTCGTAAGCCTGAGGGAGGACCTAGCTAACTTGACTTGCAAGCTACACCGTCTTGTGGTGCACGTCTGGGCATGGTTGTCGTCATAGTCTTGTGGCCACGTCGCGGTACGGTGTGACGTGGTGCTACTGTGCCGGTCGTGGTGGCACTATAGGCACGACGATGGTTCGCCAGCCGTCCTGTGCGACATGGTCTTCGTCACCGTCTCCTAGTTTCTAGGGACATCGTACAGGAGTTGGTAGCCACCCCTGGGTCGTTGATCGCCCTATTGGCTTGTGGAGCTGATGGCCATGATCCCGAGCGTTGGGGACGTGGCTCCCACTGGTCTGGATGGCCTCTAAGTCAAGGCCCTCATCGTGGATCCCATCCCATAGTGGGTAGAATCGTACAGGCATCTTGTTGGGCCGTACCTGGATGGAGGGCACCGTACCGGCCATCACCACTTTGGGCGGTATTGTCTTGTCTATGCTGTGTGGCATAGGGGTGGCATCTAACCGGACCGAGGTGACCGATGTCCCCTCGGTCCTTGCGGGGTCAGTGCGGCGTGCCTACTCTTGTCTGAGCGGGCATGTTTGGCTGGGCGTGACCTCTCCCCATTCCTCCCAGGGGTCGGGACGGTGGAGAGGTCATGAAAGGACCGAGGATGCCGCCTAGATGGGGGGGTTAATAGGTGTTTCTAAAATTCAACCCTTTAAAAATGCAGAAATGATTAGTGTTGGAGTTTCCAATTACTTGGAGTTAGCCAACAGAGAATACAAGGTATAAAGAATATATCTAGAAGCTACAACCCTGCAACACAAAGTTGGAGCAGTGAATAGATAAAAACAGCACAAGTGACCAATACCGAACACGTCCGGTATGGATACCAGATGTAACAGAACCGACCAAATCATAAGAACGCAAGTACAAAAACAATCACCGAAGCGATCAAATTCCTGTACTTAAGCTCCCATAATCCCGGTAGTCCGGAAATCACGAAGGATTTCAACCAACTCTCGACATACAAACCAAGATCGTAGTGATTCAACACAACACATCATCCGTTACAACATTTCATAAGTAGCATTCGGATTACATCCATCAGAGTTCAAATAAATATTACAAACCAAGTTTGAGTGTGCGGAAGCAACATAGTTTAGTACAAAACATCATAGTTTTCAAATACATTGCCAAGATCAGAGTCATGTCCCACAAAAGCATTAACAGATACGAGAACTAGTAGAGACCGTGCCCAACGGTCTAGTCTTCATCCCCAGCAGGGAGAAGGCAGTACTTGCAGCAACCAAAGTAGAACTGGTCATCTGCAACAGGTGGGAAATAAACCCTGAGTACGAGAAGGTACTCAGCTAGACTTACCCGACAAAATCAGAATAAAAGATACCAAGGATCATGCAAGGCTTTTCAGGTGGGCTAGCTTGACACAGTTGCATAAAAGAGCTTAAGATTATAGTAACCAATTTAAACTTAGCATCAAGCTTATCATTAATTACCTGTCTACTAGATTAGCACCTGTACTAGAGCACTCACTTATTAGGAGCAAACAATATTAACCATAGCAGGTATAATAAGGCTGTCATCATCATATCATCATTTCCGAACCATTAGGTTATTTAGTGTATCTACATTGGAGATAAGCCCATCAAGTTCTCACTAACCGGGAGAGACGGCGATTCGAATTGAATTACAACTCAGCTGAGGGGGTATTCCTAACTCTCACCCTGGCATACTTTGCAAGGGTAGCCGTGGGTCACCTTTGGAACATCTCAGGAACCAAATTCGCGGGTTCGATCAGCGCCAGCACTCTCAGGGATTACCCTTCTGCCAGGACGATCAGGACTTTTAAATCACCTGCCCTTGGACTCACGCCTACGGCTCCCTTCCGAGGCGCACTTTATACTTATCGACTCCTGGCCTGAGGTGAGCTACTCGGCTTCGTGGTCGGTCTCCAGACCCGGCCAACTAAGAGAGAGGCATGCGTTCAACATGAACAGGAAAGGCTCCAAGATCCAGTCCTTAATCGACACAGACGGAGTCACTGCAAACCGGCAAGCCTCCGTCTGGTCTTCATTTCAAATTAAGACTGGTTCTTTTCCACGATAGCAAATATAGCCAACCGTGCCACATGTATCTTCCTATATCTCGCAGGTGACAGGAAATCACCCGACTTCTACCGTGTTAAAGCAGGGCTAAGCACTACTCGAACCTGAGCTACATAGGATTCAGGGTAACAATATCTGGACAAGGAATGGGTAACAAATGCAGCAAGTGTTTGCATCCAACACCTAAACTTAATGCAACAATATATATAATAATAATACTGTAACTGCAGTTCGGAAAATAGGAGGCTTAATATGCTCCGGGGCTTGCCTTTCACAAAGTTGCAAGGACGGTGGTCAGGGCACTCAACGGCGACCTCGTCTGGCACTTCTCCTGAAGGCTGCTCCTCCTGAATCTCCGGTGTCGGCTGCTGCTGCTCGTTCGGTTCCTCGAATTCCAGTAGGGTCACTCCTTCCGGTACACCTATTGCATGCCGATGCAAAAGATAAATACCATGGATGCATAAGGTATGACATGATGCTCATGATGAATGGATCATAGTAAGTGTTTACGAACGCATTACTGGACACTCGTTTACCGAGTAAGACTAGCCCTATTCAAATCACTTTAAGCATATTTCTAACTTAACTGAAAGAATAAGATTAACTTACCTAACTTGCATAACCTAAGATAAAGATGCTCATCTTCAGTTAAGGGCCTAACACCTAGGAACAGTACCATGAACTTAGAAT
The DNA here is from genome assembly GCF_019320115.1 of Miscanthus floridulus. NCBI lineage: Eukaryota > Viridiplantae > Streptophyta > Magnoliopsida > Poales > Poaceae > Miscanthus > Miscanthus floridulus. The sequence continues at coordinate 80,081,588 of NC_089589.1, forward strand.
AGTAAAGACATACTTAAAATAACAGTTAAAGCTTCATATGCAACAAGTAGCAACTTAATTATTTAATGATGATGCAAAAGCCCAATTTGACCAAACAAAGTTTACCAACTTGTTTTTCATACCTAAGAAACATCAGAAAGTATAGTGCTAACTTCTAAATAAATTATTTAATATCCTTTTCCAATTTATTTAGTTAATTAGGTGATTTAAGCAATATATATTAAAACTATTCATAAAAATCTACAAAAATTACAGTAGCTATCTCATGCTTCACATAGACTACCATAAAAATTTCAAAGCCATTGAGTAAGTATAACAGTCTACACAAAAATGATAAGGCATACTGGCTTAAAATGGCATAATTAAGAAATCCTAATGAAAAGTGTCAAGCAACAGATTTCACATTTTTCCTAGCATCATTATAGCATAATAATAGTACCCATAAAATTTCACCTTCACTGGATCTATAGAAAAATTATGAAAATTCACCTCAGATCCACCTATTAATAAAAGGAAATTCTATAACTTAAAAACTACACATGCACTAGCTCTAAAATTTTTACCAGAGCTTCACATAAGCTATAACAGACTGCCCACAAAATTTCATAATTTTTGGACCATAGAAACTCAAGATAAAATTCAAACAAGTTTGCATGCTTCTAAAAACACATTTCAAACTCCTATTTAATTCATCAAAAATTTCTAAAACATGTGCTCATATAATATTTTTGTTAAATACTAGACATGACCAGGAACTTAACAAAATTAGAATCATAGCATTTGGATCTATATACTAGGAGCTACATATTTTTCAAGATGTACATCAATCTGTGAAATAAATAAATAAAACAAAATCGGAAAAACACTCAGCCACAGCTGGGCCAGCCCACGTAACGGCGGCCCGCGAGCACACAGGCGCGGCCCAAGACGCGCGCCAGCGGCCCAGGCTGGACTCCCGCCTGAGTCTCGGCGGCTGACCGCCGGGTCCCGCGTGACAGCGAGACAAGCAGGGGAGCGGAGGAAGGCGACGGCGTATCTCGCCGTCGGTGACTTCTCCGGTGAGACCAATGGTGCCTACGGGTTCGCCTCAACCTAGCGGACCTAAGGAAGCCCTTAGACGCAACTATTGACGCCACTAGCGGGGGTGGCGAAGGCCACGGCGGCTCTCGGCCACGGCACGGCCGGCTCCGACGAAGCTACGACGTCACGGCCCTAGTGACCCACTCACTGAGCTTCAGCGTCCTAAACCGAAGCTAGCGCAAGAAAGAGAAGGAGCGATAAGGGGCTTGAGCGGCACGGCCACGAGCGAGCTCGGCCGGCGGTGGTCATGGCGACCCGGTGGAGCCGCGCTCGCGGTGAGAGCTACCTGAGGCGAAAAATGGAGTGGCGGTGGGGTCGGGGACGTGGAGAGACTCACGAAGGAGCTGTGGTTCAGAGGAATCGAGCAATGGCGCTCGGGTTTGGGTGGAATTTGCTCGGCGGTGCTCGGTGCTCTGGTCGCCGTGCGCACGGAGGAAGGAGGAGAAATGCGAAATGGGACGGCGAGTGTGTTCGGGCAGGCGCGGGGCGGCTTCAAGGCGCGGCTGCGACGGCAGAACGCGCACGGCGCGTGGCCAGCGCGAGCAGGAGTCCGGCGACGAGTGGCGGACACGCGGCGTCGAGTCTCTGCGTCGGTCGGCCACAACGTTACTGAAGGTTTTCTGAAAACCGTGATTCAGTCGACCCTTGTCCCGACTGACAGAGCATGTTCGATGATCATCAACTCCTAATCCGTGGCGATCCAGGTTAAGGCGTAGTTAGCAAAGTTGGAGACCTACATGAGTACTATAAGTTTGCTAATTGGAGCTTGAACTAGTTTGGCTTGGTTAGTGAGATACAGTGCTCCAAACATCGGCTCATGAAACTGAAATCTGCTTGGGACTTAGAAAAATTTGCTAAGTATGAAATCAGCATGTACATCTGACTTGTGGGCCATGTTTGAGCATGTTCTAGCCATTTTCAAGAGTTGGTCATAAAACAACTTTTGTTCCTTGATAAATTAGCTACAACTTTGGTAAAGAGTGCACAGCCATGCAAAGCTTCTAAGTTGGACTTTTGAATCAGTCAAACGATGACACTCCATGGTTCAAATTAAGTCAAACTTGCACGTGAGGGCATTTTGGTCAATTTGGTCTACATGAACAATGTTCCAACAAGTAAACTAAATATAGTTAAGGCGTATTAGACCATAATCAACCACTTTACAAAATTGTTATACCACTTCTAAGGATCACATGTGATATAGAAAATAAAAACAAGCAATTCATACATATGTTTCAATACAATGTTTCAGGGAAAATGACATGATGAGATAGATGATGCACATGTTTATGAGACGAAATGCAATTAGTAGAAGCCAAACACCGAGGGTGTTACACCAGACGCGTCCGGTATACACAGGATGTGCAGATCAACTTCCAACTTTCTCCTTTCACACCAAGTTGCTAGCACTTAGTAGTAACCTATTGACAAGCTCAAGCAACACACAAAGATCACAAATACCAAATGAAAAGAGAGATCAAGACACGATATTTGTTTTACCGAAGTTTGGACTCCGTCGAGTCCTACTCTCCGTTGAGGGGGATGCGAGCGACCCAGCGAAGGTCAGCTCTAGAGGACCACTGTGGGGGGTATGACCCCGGATACCCACGATAGACCACATGGGCTGCGCCCCCCTAGGGTGGCCCAGCCCACAAGACGAAGCCTTACGGGGCACGACTCTGCTCGGTGCCTCCCGCAAGACACCGGGAAGATATCCTGAAGATACTACGAGATCTGTTAGGATATATATGATCCCAATATTCCTTTAATCAGTTATTACTTTCCGGTTATCTCTCAGATCTAACCGACTTGTAACCCTACTCCTCGGACTATATAAGGCGGGCAGGGACACCCTCCAAACTCACGCAATATCATACGATAGCTAATACAAACCAATAGACCACAGGAGTAGGGTATTATGTCATACTGATGGCCTGAACCTATCTAACTCGTGTGTCTCTGTTGCCTTCTTGTTCTTGATCTCACGCTCCTCTACCGATCAATCTACCTTCGTGGGATACCCCTCGGAGGACTGCCGATGATATTCTGTCGATAGTTAGCGCGCCAGGTAGGGGTGTGCGTGCTGTTTCCTTATCGAACAAGATGGCTTTTTCTGTAGGCTCTTCGTCCCTTCCACAGCCCGGCCAGATCTTCACGGTTGGATCCATCTCGTGGGTCATCGACGCTGATGGAGTCGGAGAGCTCCTCAAGCCAGTGCAGATCGGTTCTGCGCCGACCACCCCCGCACCTGCAACTATAGATCCGATCTTGGAGCCGATTCCGGGGTCTCCTTCAGCAACAACTCACCGTCCGCTTCCTCACTACCAGAGGAGGTAGATCAACAACGATGATCTGATCGAATCCATCGATTGGGTCGGACTGAAGCTCACCGATTATCTCTCCATCGCTGAATCGGCTCTGGACACTCTGGTTCAGCACCGACCACCCTTCGATCCAGATCTATCGAAGGCTACTCAGGAAACTATAGGGGTTACGACCCTACCCTTCGGGTTCATTAACGCCGCCGTCGCTTACCAACACGCCCTAAGGGGCAAACTCACCGTCCAGGTGGAATGCGCCCATCTACTGGCCGACCAGGTCGCCATCCAGCTTCCGCCAGCCGTCAACATGCTACACTTAGGCCAGTGCCCCAGGGTGCCCCTCCAGACCATCTTAGAAGAAACTCCGGGCTCAGAGTCTCAGGGCTCTACGGAGACCCTCACCGAAACCTTCTCCGAGCAACTCCTCCTTCCACGCTTCCGAGGTGGTGCGATCTTCAACGTCAGCATCGACAGCCCTCCTCGGAGTGCACCTCAGCAACCTCTGGGATGCACGACGGTGTATTGAGCAACGTCGCTTTGGTCGCCATGAAGAAGAAGTGCGTCACCGCCAGGAGTACGAGTAGGAGTACGGCAACGCGGACTCAGCCCTCGAGCCTATCCCTGACCGCAATGCTGCATACGATGGTGTCGACAACCCTGAGGGGCCTCTAGCTTTCACAAGGGCACTCCAAACATTTTGGTGGCCCCGTGGTTTTAAGATCACTGGGGTCGAGCCCTACGAAGGAAGAATGCACCCGACACAGTGGCTACAGGCTTACGCCACTGCTGTCCGCGCCGCCGGAGGAGACACCAGCGTCATGGCGAATTATCTCCCTGTCATGCTCATGCCACCCGCCATGAGCTAGTTTACTAGCCTTGCGCCGGACTCCATCAGATCCTGGGAAGAGCTGAAGAAAGTCTTCACCGACAACTATATGGCCACGTGTACTCGACCCGGCACCAAGCATGATCTCAGCCGCATCAACCAAAAGCCATCCGAGCTCCTTCGCAGCTACATCCAACGTTTCTCCGAGATGAGGAACTCTATCCCAACATCACGGAAGCTGAGGTCATCACCGCCTTTATCCGAGGACTCCACCATCGCGAGCTTTGCTCCAAATTCAACCGCAAGCCGCCCACCGGCATCGGCGAGATGATCACTACGGCCAACCAGTACGCCGACGCCGAGGAAGCCGAGGTGCGCTTCAATGAGGATGCAGGCACTCATCGCCCGTCTCACCGCTATGACGACCGCCCCGACGAGCGATGACACAGCGACCGCCGCCCTGATGTCGCACCCAATTTTGTATAGCAAAACTAGGTACTCATATATGTGCGCCCAGGATGTCCAAACACACACATTTATCACAAATTGCAATAGTATCAAAGTAAAGTACTTATTACATCGCATATCTCATCATAAAGTTAATACAAAGTTTGCTCAAAGGCAAAATTATTACAATCACAGCGGAATAACTAGCCCAACTACCATAGGGACTCCAACTGGTGAACGTCTCCCTAGTAGTCTTGGACATCCTCTGGGAACTCTTCATATCCATTATCTGTTACCCATTCAGGATTTTCATTGGATGTAAAGCAAGTGTAAGCTCACCATGCTTAGCAAGTATATCAAAGGGATCTATGAGGCTAAAAAAGGCTTGACACTATTTGACTACGGTTCGCCATTTTAGTTGATCAAATTTTAGCATCCGAATCACTACTTTAATGAACAGTCCCAATTCCCAGGTGATATTAAAGTATAGTCATATTTATCTCAATTCCGAACCATCCACCATCCACAGTACCACTAATCTTGAAGGATCCAGACCGCTCGTATCCGTGAGCACGGCTGTTATAGCAGGTTAATTATTTCTGTAGAAATTGTACATCTTTACCCACCGAGCCGTGATTCCCAAAGCCGAGGTTCACGAGACCCACTACACCTCTTCCCAGGAAGTATGGCAGGGTTTCACTATGAAACCCTTAGCTAGTTGCACTAACAAGTCGTACCTACAAATGAGTGGCACACGTGGGCATCGCAACACGGTACACACCCTAGCAGAAAAAAGGAAAGATACCCTCTTACCCCTTACTGGAGCTATAGACGAGCTAGTACAATCTAGTTAATAGGTTAAAGTCAGTGCCATATGACACTCAGGGTTGTACGGTCCCTCCTGGGTTGCTGCTTCAGGATTAAGTCATTAGGGAGAGGCACTAGAGTACTCTAGCCCCCTATCTGTTGCTAAAAATCTCCATTTTATCACATTGCATATAGCCTTTCATCATGTTTAACAATTATTTTATGTTAAGCGCTGCAGCATCTATCCAAAATGCCTACCCAAAAACCTCAGGTATCAAGGATATGTGGTACAAGTAATCATCTAGGTAAAGTCCTTAAAGGCATTTCAAATTAAACACATGCATGAATATGTATGGTAATAGTTCATAGGTAACAAGGGGCCTTTGGTACACTTGCCTTCCTCAAAGTCGTCCTAAAAGTACTATTGATCCTGCTGTGGGTTCTCAGACACCTCAAATGGCTCACCCTCTAATCGTGATCCAATCACCAATCAAGCATCATACCAATCATTACATGCATACAAGATAGACTTCTATTAGAACAGTACACCAAATAGTAAAAACATAAGTTGAAAAGCTTATAAATCTATTCTACGTACTTCTATGAACACGTGAGCGAAAGAATCACTCAAATCGGGCTTAAAACGCGAAAGTTATGCATGAAATAAGATGTAGTGGCATTCCTATAAATAAACTGAACCTATTTTTGAATTAAAACAATTAAAAATATGAATATTCACGGTTATAGGACTGCAGGTACAAAATTTGGAAAATACAGGGTCTAAAGTGAATAAAAACAGGACTGAAAAACAATTACTTTGAATTAAAATGGACTGTGGGTTGAATCTACAAAAACAGAGGGGTCTTTCTGCAAAAGAGGCGCGCTTGACTGCGGGTTTGACCCACGGCTGACTGGGCAAATGCGTGGTGCCCTCTGGTTGGCGCGGTGTGCCACGCGGCATGGGCCTGCGCTGACGCTGTAGGGTGGACCGTGTCCACGGGTCCATGGTGGACCCGTTACATACCCTGAACTGGTATGTATTCTTGGCCGTTCAAAATAGATCCGAGGGCGTGGGATGCACGGGACGACTCCACCGGCTGCACAGCAACTCCGGCAAGCCCGCCATGGCCGGCGGTGAGGCAAGCATGATGGCAAACACTGGTATGGTGTTCCAAACCGTCCCGATCGAAACCAAATACATGAAAATGGACTACAGGCGCTCGCGAAGTCGCTAGGGTACCAAAATGGGGATGGGGAGCACGTTGGGGCAAGGGTATACGGTGGCGCCATGATCAGCGGCTCGAGTGCTCGCTGCTATGGCGCTCTAGGGCATAAAGTGATGAACAAAAGGCACAGGAAGGGTCGGGAGCTCACTGTGAGTTGATGGGATGAGTCGATGGTGTCCGGGACAGGCTCTAGAGGCGAGATCGACGGCAGCGGCGCTCTGGAGAGAGAGAGAGAGAGAGAGAGAGAGAGAGAGAGAGAGAGAGAGAGAGAGAGAGAGAGAGAGTGCGGGTGAGGTTGAATATAGGAAATTCGTGACTAATTTGTGAAACCGGGGGTACCTAAGGGCATGGGAGGTCATGGCGAATCTTCGGGTGGCATCGGCGTCGAGCTCTGAGGTGCGGGCGAGGGAGAGCTGTGGCGGCGGTGGAGTTCAGCTGCGAGTAGAGGATGGGAGAGGGAGAAGGGACAGCGCGGGGCTTTATAGGCCGGTCAGTGAGCGCTAGAAGGAAAGGGAGTGGGAGGATTTGGGCGTGATTGGCCGCCTGCCATAAGTGGCGACAGTGGTGGGATTCCATGCCAGCAGCGCCAACGGCGGGCGCCGAGGAAGGAAAGTGCCCGGGGGGGGAAGAAAGGAAACTGAGGAAGAAGAAAGGAAAGGGAGAGATGGGCGCTGACAGGTGGGGCCAGAGGCGCAGTGAGTGAGAAAGGAGCGGCGTGCGGCGCAGGCGCGCGGGTGGTGAAGGCCGAGCGAGCTAGGGTGCTAGGTTGGGCCGTGCGCTCGTGCAGTGTGGAGGAAAACACGAGGTAGGCCGAGCAGTGGGCCGTGCGGGCGAGGCAGAAGGCCGAGCGCTGAAAAAAAGAGAAGGGAGGAAGGGCGCGGCTAGGCTGCCAGCGGGCCAGCGCGGGAAGAGAAAGAAAAAGGGACTGGGCTGATTTCCTGGGGTTGGGCCAAAATGGAAGAAAGAAGATTTATTTTTCAAAAACAAAACCTTTTCCAATTCTATTTCCTCTATTTTCAATTCTAAGCCAAATTCAAATAAGATTTGAATTCAACTTCAAATCAACTAGCCCTACACTCAACCAAAACAATATGCTTCGGCATGAATGCAACAAACATGTTTCTAAACCTTATAGTTTATTTTATTTATCCAATATTTATTATTTGGCCTAAGCTAAAAATACGTAGAAAATTTTAATAAAGGCTAAGAATTAATTACTAATTTGTAGTAAAATTTTTGGGTGTTACAAACCTACCCCCCTTAAGATGAATCTCGTCCTCGAGATTTAGATGGTTCAAAGAGATTGGGATAGTCAGTTCTCAGATCTTCCTCTCTTTCCCAAGTTGCCTCATCCACAGAGTGTCTGTTCCACTGAACCTTGAACATTCTTATTATCTTGCTCCTTGTGATTCTCTCCGCGGTTTCCAAGATTCTCACTAGGTATTCTTTGTATGATAGATCCCCTCGGATATCTATTTCTTCCAAAGGTAGTTGTTCCTCAGGTACTCTCAAACATTTCTTAAGTTGCGACACATGGAAGAGATCATGAACACCTGAAAGCTGCTCTGGTAATTCTAGCTGGTAAGCAACTTCTCCTCTCCTATTGATGATCTTGAATGGTCCCACATATCTGGGTGACAACTTTCCCTTGGTATGAAATCTCTTAACTCTTTTCATAGGTGAAACTTTGAGATAAACAAAGTCTCCGATTTCAAACACCAAATCTCTTCTTCTCGTGTCCGCATAGCTTTTCTGTCGAGACTGTGCATCCTTCAAGTTTTGCCTTATTGTTTGTACTTGTTTTTCTGTCAGTTGCAAAACATCTGGTCCAAAGACTTGACTTTCTTCCATTTGATTCCAAAACAATGGGGTTCTGCACTTTCTACCATACAATGCCTCAAATGGTGCCATCTTAAGACTCTTTTGGTAGCTATTATTATAGGAGAATTCGGCATAGGGTAAACTCTTATCCCAACTTGTCCCATATTGCAGAGCACAAGCTCTTAGCATATCCTCTAAGATCTAATTTGTTCTCTCGGTCTGCCCATCTGTCTGAGGATGGTAAACTGAGCTAAAGTTCAACTTCGTATCCATGGACTCATGCAATTTCTACCAAAAATGTGATGTGAACTGTGTACCCCTATCCAAAACAATCTTCTTTGGTACTCCATGTAAACATACAATCCTTTTCATGTATAACTCTGCCAACTTTGCACCCGAATAAGTTATCTTGACCGGAATGAAATGTGCCACTTTTGTCAGACGGTCCACAATTACCCAGATAGAGTCAAATCCTCTCTGTGTATGGGGTAATCCAACTATAAAGTCCATTCCAACTTCTTCCCATTTCCACTCGGGTATCTTCATAGGCTGTAGCAAACCTGCTGGCCTATGATGTTCTGCCTTTACTCTTTGGCACGTGTCACATATGGCCACATGTTCAGCTATATCTCTCTTTAGTCCATACCACTAGTATCTCTCTTTAAGATCAAGATACATTTTAGTACTCCCTGGGTGTATGGAATAGGCTGAGTCATGAGCTTCCCTCAAAATAGACTCCCTAATAGATTTCACTTCTGGCACACAAATCCTTTTTCCAAACCATACTATCTCTTGATCATCCATGTGGAATCCTAGGGCTTTACCAATCACTATACGTTCCGCAATATCCTTGATCCTCTCATTGTTTAGCTGTCCCTTACGAATCTCTTGTTCCAGAGTAGGTTCTACCTCTAACTCCATGGTGTTAGCCACAATACCCAAATTTAGGTATTTGAACTCCTCACACAACTCTTCAGGTAGTTGAGTTGTATAGGCCATGTTCACATAACTCCTTCTACTCAAGGCATCTGCTACAACATTAGCCTTTCCCGGGTGATAGTGTATATCCAAATCATAATCCTTGATTAACTCTAGCCATCTGCGCTGCCTCAAATTCAGATCTAATTGTGTGAATATATACTTTAAACTCTTATGATTTGTATAAATCTCACACTTATGACCAATCCGATAATGCCTCCAAATCTTGAGAGCATGTACCACGGCTGCTAATTCCAGATCATGAGTCGGATAATTTAACTCATGTTTTCTCAGCTGTCTGGATGCATAGGCAACAACTCTACCTTCTTGCATAAGAACGCCACCTAGACCTTGCCGTGAGGCATCACAATAGATAGAGAAGCTTTTGGTGAGATCAGGTAAGATAAGCACTGGGGCAGAAGTCAATCTCTTCTTCAACTCCTCAAAACTGTCCTGACATTGCTTAGTCCATACAAATTTGTCATTCTTTTCTAACAAAGCAGTCATGGGCTTGGCTAACTTAGAGAATCCCTCGATGAATCTCCTATAATACCCAGCCATACCCAGAAAACTCCGAATCTCACTAACATCCTTAGGTGGCTTCCAACTCAACACATCTCTAACTTTCTTGGGATATACTGCTACTCCTCCATTAGAGATTATGTGACCAAGGAAAGATACTTCTTTTAGCTAGAACTCACATTTGCTAAAGTTGGCATAAAGCTGATGTTCTCTAAGCTTCTGCAACACCAACCTCAAATGTTCTTCATGTTCTTCTTCATTCTTAGAGTACACTAATATGTCATCAATGAACACGACAACAAACTTGTTAAGGTACTCCATGAACACTTTGTTCATTAGATACATGAAGTAAGCAGGTGCATTTGTCAGACCAAAAAACATGACTGTGAACTCATACAGTCCATATCGGGTCACAAAAGCAATTTTGGTGATGTCAGTACGTCTTATCCTCAACTGATGATATCCAGATCAAAGGTCGATCTTGGAAAACACACAAGCCCCTTTCAACTAGTCAAACAGGTCATCAATTCTAGGCAGTGGGTACGACCTCATTAAGTGACCTGTAATCTATGCACATCCTCTGTGTACCATCCTTCTTCTCAACAAACAGTATTGGTGCACCCCAAGATGAAGAACTAGGTTGAACATAACCCTTATCTAGCAATTCCCTTAATTGTTTCTTAAGTTCTGCTAATTCATTCACTCCCATTCTATAGAGTCTTTTAGCTATGGGTGCAGTTCTAGGTAAAAGTTCAATTATAAACTCGATGTCTCGATCAGGTGGCATACCTGGCAATTCCTCAGGGAAGACATCTGGGTACTCATTTACTATCCTTATATCTTCTAAGGTTGTGCCCTCCAACTGATTAACCCGGCAGATTTCTACAGCTGACTGAGTTGCCACATACTCAACTTCCTCTCCGGATGAAGTGGTAAGATTCACAGAACTATTGCCACAATTAATAACTACTTTCTGCAACCTTAACCAATCCATACCCAAGATGACGTCAATACCAGATGAGTTTATGACTACAAGATTTGCTTGAAATTCTACCCCCCTTATGCTGAGACTAGCAGCTAAGCATATCCACTCTGCTTTCATTACCCCTCTAGGTGAGCTTACTAACATGTGTTTCTTCATAACACTTACTAGAATACCATGCTTCTTTATGAATGTATATGCTATGAAGGAATGCGAAGCACCAGAATCAAAAAGTACTGCAGCTAAGTTTGAGTTGACCGGAAACGTATCGATCACCACATCTGGTGCCTCCTGAGCTGTTTCAGCAGTCACATGGTTCACCTTTCCCCGAACATAATTTTGCTGCGAGTTAGCCATCTTCTTGGGGCATCTGTTGGAGTAATGTCCCGGCTCTCCACAATTGAAGCATTTATTATCATTAACTGCATTTGGCGCTTTTGGTGCGCCATTCCTCTGTGGAGCATTGGGGGCATTGTTTCTCACTGGTACATTGTTGGGCTATTGCTGGCGCTGAGCTGGTGCCTTGTACTGCTGCTGCTGCGCATGCTGGGGTTGCTGGTTGCGGTTGAGACCTATCTGACCTTGATAGCGCTGCTGAGGTTGAGCTTGTTGAGGGTTGGCATGGAAGCGAGAGTTGCTCCCGGATTGCTGTCCTTGAAACTTCCTCTTTTTGTCCTCCATCTGGCGGTGCTTATTCTCAATCACTAAAGCCTTATCCACCAGCTGCTGGAAGTTGGCAAAAGTATGAGACAACAGCTGGTACTGGAGACCATCATTTAAACCCTCCATAAATAGCTCCTGCCTCTTTCTGTCCTCATCTACCTTAGTCGGTGCATACCGTGACAATTGTATGAACTTGTCACGATATTCAGCAACGGTCATGCTCCCTTGCTTGAGAGCCAAGAACTCCTTTAGCTTCATCAGCCCCACAGGCACGTGGTGAGAACGGAAGGCACTGCGGAACTCGGCCCAAGTGATGGGATTAGCTTCGGTACAGCCGAAGCGGAATGAGTCCTACCAATCTAGTGTAGCTCCTTGTAACTATCCAGAAGCATATAAAACCTTCTCCTTATCATCACACTGGGCAATCTCCAGTTGCCTCTCAATGGCACATAGCTAGTCGTCAGCCTGGAGTGGGTCGGCAGAGTGCTTGAATACAGGTGGGTGTCCTTTCAGGAACTGCTCCATGGTGACTGGGGAAGGTGGTGGCAGTTCCTCGCCTCCCTGGTTGTTCCTCCTGATGTTCACTATCTGTAGATGCATCATATAAGTCTAATATGTCCAAGCATATAACTCTTAAAAGATACTGGTGTAATCAAGAGTAGGTGTCACAAGATCAAGACAAGAGATACATGTAGGGTATACAAGAAGATATTTGTTCTGATTTTCCGGTGAGTTGGACAACAGCAGTGCAGTAAAATGATCATATCTCACTCTTTGTTTATCATCTGATTGCGTATTTTACCTTTATGGAAATCTTATGAAATTCTCTACAACTTTCATTTAGAACACTTTTTCAGATTCTGACGTTTACTTAGTCAAATACAGACGACAAGTAGTACTGTTCCAGAATTCTGACAGCACAGAAACCTCAACTTACAACAGCTGTATCTCACAATTTATAATAGGTATTGAGGTGATTCTAGAGCCAAAAGAAATATGTTGATGTCTACTTATCTCCATAAAAATTTCGTGACCATTGGACATCTAGATTATGAGATATGAACTGATAAAGACAGACTGCTCAGAATGATACAGAATGGACTCCATGATAAAACGAAACCCAACTATTTATTCATAATATCCTTAAACCTTAACCTTAACTAAATGACCGTGGACATGCCCACAAGTCATCACAATCATATCAAAGATCCAAATCAAACATTATTCATAATGATAAACATCCAACCATGAAAGTAACACTTGTTCAACCATTAAAAGAAAGAAACTAAACACTCTCCCGCGCATCTACGCGTGTTTATTACATATTTTTAAGACTCTCCTATGGGTACGGGTCGATGTTGGTGCTGGTGTTGGGGTCTCCAAACTCTCCTCTATTCCTCGGGGGCGACTGAGCAGGTACATCTGGCGTTTCCTCATCTAGACCTCCTTGCTGTTGCTTCAGTGTAGCGTTCTCACGGGCAAGTTGCATATAGGCCTTCCCCATGACATCGAGCTCGTCCAGGACCTGATCCAAGTCAGTGTTGGTCTCAGCCAAGCACAACAAGGTAGGCCTCAGCCTCAGGTTCGCCTCTCCAAGTGGTGCAGTGATGTTGCATGTAGACTGGCCACTCCAACGGCGGGGAAGATATCGGTCGTCCTCCCAAGCGATGTCGTCGAAGTGGCGGTCATGGTTGACCATCAACGTCTATCGAGCTGCATCCCTGATGACGGCCGCACGTGTGAGCCATGTAGTGATGGCGCAGTGGATGTAGCGCACCCGAGTCCCCTCTCGGATGTACACTTCTGTCTCCCAGAAGCCGGTGTAGTCGGGGTGGGTCCAATGCTCCGTCCTGTACTGAACAGTGCCTCTAGGGTGGTAGCGATGTATAAGTGCGAGAAGCTTGGGGTGGTAGTAGGCATCACCCTCCAAGTCGTAGTGGATCTCCATGGTCCACCCCTGTGCCAACAATGCATTGTGATCATCATCACTATCATTACCCCCATTTCCATCGTCTCCTCCATCATCACCACCATCACCACCATCTCCACCATCTCCATCATCATCACCTCTATCAGCATCAGAATCATCAGAGTCATCTCCATCATCGGGGTCACCAGCTCCCTCCTGGCCACCTTGCTCATGCTCCTCCATAGGATCCTCCTCAGACTCCTCTATCTCAATGGGCTCCTCGAACATGGGTCCCTCTTCTGTTTCTTCATCCATTGGATCTTCCAGCAAGTCCTCCAGAGGTTCCCCCATGGGCACCTCCACAGACAGTTCCTCCTCCTGGTTCCTCAGAGCTTCCACCAGATGTGCTGGGACATGCTTGCCCAATGTGAACCTGGTCCTCTTGGTGGGCATCACGATGGTCCTCTTGCGCGGGGTCTGCTTGGTGCGGGCCATCTATAAGAATGAAAAGGTTGAGTATTAGAATAAAATAATTTTTGGCAATAGATAAAGAACAAAATATAAGCAAAAAAATTATAGCAAATTAAAGGTAGTAAAATAAAGATAATGTGACCCTAGAAATGTCCATTTCTAACTAGGTTGTTTGTCCTACAGTCAGTTATAGCTCTGATACCAATTTGTCGCACCCAATTTTGTATAGCAAAACCAGGTACTCATATATGTGCGCCCAGGATGTCCAAACACACATATATATCACAAATTGCAATAGTATCAAAGTAAAGTACTTATTACATCGCATATCTCATCATAAACTTAATACAAAGTTTGCTCAAAGGCAAAATTATTACAATCACAACGGAATAACTAGCCCAACTGCCACAGGGACTCCAATTGATGAACGTCTCCCTAGTAGTCCTAGACATCCTCTGGGAACTTTTCATATCCATTATCTGTTACCCATCCAGGATTTTCATTGGATGTAAAGCAAGTGTAAGCTCACCATGCTTAGCAAGTATATCAAAGGGATCTATGAGGCTCAAAAAGGCTTGACACTATTTGACTGCGGTTCGCCATTTTAGTTGATCAAATTTTAGCATCCGAATCACTACTATAATGAACAGTCCCAATTCCTAGGTGATATTAAAGTATAGTCATATTTATCTCAATTCCGAACCATCCACCATCCATAGTACCACTAATCTTGAAGGATCCAGACCGCTCATATCCGTGAGCACGACTGTTATAACAGGTTAATTATTTTTGTAGAAATTGTACATCTTTACCCACCGAGCCATGATTCCCAAAGCCGGGGTTCATGAGACCCACTACACCTCTTCCTAGGAAGTGTGGTAGAGTTTCACTATGAAACCCTTAGCTAGTTGCACTAACAAGTCATAGCTACAAAGGAGTGGCACACGTGGGCATCGCAGCACGGTACACACCCTAGCAGAAAAAAGGAAAGATACCCTCTTACCCCTTACTGGAGCTATAGACGAGCTAGTACAATCTAGTTAATAGGTTAAAGTCAGAGCCATATGACACTCGGGGTTGTACGGTCCCTCCTAGGTTGCCACTTCAGGATTAAGTCCTTAGGGAGAGGCACTAGAGTACTCAACCCCGTACTCTAGCCCCCTATCTATTGCTAAAAAGCTCCATTTTATCACATTGCATATAGCCTTTAATCATGTTTAACAATTATTTTATGTTAAGCGCTGCAGCATGTATCCAAAATGCCTACCCAAAAACCTCAGGTATCAAGGATATGTGGTACAAGTAATCATCTAGGTAAAGTCCTTAAAGGCATTTCAAATTAAACACATGCATGAATATGTATGGTAATAGTTCATAGGTAACAAGGGGCCTTTGGTACACTTGCCTTCCTCAAAGTCGTCCTGAAAGTACTGTGGATCCTGCTGTGGGTCCTCAGTCACCTCAAATGGCTCACCCTCTAATCGTGATCTAATCACCAATCAAGCATCATACCAATCATTACATGCATACAAGATAGACTTCCATTAGAACAGTACACCAAATAGTAAAAACATAAGTTGAAAAGCTTATAAATCTATTCTACGTACTGCTACGAACACGTGAGCGAAAGAATCACTCAAATCGGACTTAAAACGCGAAAGTTATGCATGAAATAAGATGTAGTGGCATTCCTGTAAATAAACTGAACCTATTTTTGAATTAAAACAATTAAAAATATGAATATTCATGGTTATAGGACTGCGGGTACTAAATCTGGAAAATACAGGGTCTAAAGTGAATAAAAACAAGACTGAAAAACAATTACTTTGAATTAAAATGGACTGCGGGTTGAATCTACAAAAACAGAGGGGTCTTTCTGCAAAAGAGGCGCGCTTGACTACGGGTTTGACCCGCGGCTAACTGGGCAAATGCGTGGCGCCCTCTAGTTGGCACGGTGTGCCACACGGTGTGGGCCTGCGCTAACGCTGTAGGGTGGACCGTGTCCATAGGTCCACGGTGGACCAGTTACATACCATGAACTGGTATGTATTCTTGGCCGTTCAAAACAGATCCGAGGGCGTGGGATGCACGAGACGACTCTGCCGGCTGCACAGCAACTCCGGCAAGCCCGCCATGGCCGGCAGTGAGGCAAGCATGGCAGCGAACACCGGTATAGTGTTCCAAACCGTCCCGATCGAAACCAAATACACGAAAATGGACTGCAGGCGCTCGCGAAGTCGCTAGGGTACCAAAACGGGGACGGGGAGCACATCGGGGCAAGGGTCCACGGTGGCGCCATGATCGGTAGCTCGGGTGCTCACTGCTATGGTGCTCTAGGGCATAAAGTGATGAACAAAAGGCACAGGAAGGGTCGGGACCTCACCGCGAGTTGATGGGACGAGTCGGTGGCGTCCCGGACAGGCTCCAGAGGCGAGGTCGACGGCGGCGGCGCTCTGGAGAGAGAGAGAGAGAGAGTGCAGGTGAGGTTGAATCTAGGAAATTCGTGACCAATTCGTGAAACCGAGGGTACCTAAGGGCATGGGAGGTCACGGCGAATCTCCAGGTGGCGTCAGCGTCGAGCTCCGAGGTGCGGGCGAGGGAGAGCTACGGCGGCGGTGGAGTTTTGCTACGAGCAGAGGATGGGAGAGGGAGAAGGGACAGTGCGGGGCTTTATAGGCTGGTCAGTGAGCGCTAGAAGGAAAGGGAGTGGGAGGATTTGGGCGTGATTGGCCGCCTGCCATAAGTGGCGACGGTGGTGGGATTCCATGCCAGCAGCGCCAACGGCGGGCGCCGAGGAAGGAAAGTGCCCGGGGGGAAGAAAGGAAACTGAGGAAGAAGAAAGGAAAGGGAGAGATGGGCACTGACAGGTGGGGCTGGAGGCACAGTGAGTGAGAAAGGAGCGGCGTGCGGCGTGCAGCGCATGTGTGGTGAAGGCCGAGTGAGCCGGGGTGCTGGGCTGGGCCGCGCGCTCGTGCAGTGTGGAGGAAAACGTGAGGCAGGCCGAGCAGTGGGCTACGCGGGCGAGGCAGAAGGCCGAGCACTGAAAAAAGAGAAGGGAGGAAGGGCGCGACTGGGCTGCCAGCGGGCCAGCGCGGGAAGAGAAAGAAAAAGGGACTGGGCTGATTTCCTGGGGTTGGGCCAGAATGGAAGAAAGAATATTTTTTTTTTCAAAAACAAAACCTTTTCCAATTCTATTTCCTCCATTTTCAATTCTAAACAAAATTCAAATAAGATTTGAATTCAACTTCAAATCAACTAGCCCTACACTCAACCAAAACAATATGCTTCGGCATGAATGCAACAAACATGTTTCTAAACCTTATAGTTTATTTTATTTATCCAATATTTATTATTTGGCCAAAGTTAAAAATACCTAGAAAATTTTAATAAAGGCTAAGAATTAATTACTAATTTGTAGTAAAAATTTTGGGTGTTACATCCGACGACCGCAGCTACCATCGCGACAGCGGCCGTGATCGGACAGGAGGACCCAGGCCTGGCCAAAATCACCGCCACCGGCCAGACCACATCGTCGCCGTCGTCAGTCAACCTCGCGCCAAGCGCAACTATGATGAACAGTACCAAAATATCCTCGATGTCCTGTGCCCTCTTCACAAGAACGCCAAACACAAGATGAAGGATTGCATTGGTTTGGCTAAGGAGTTCCAGGACAAGAGGCTCGACGACGACGCCAACGATAGACCTGGAGGTCACCGACCACCTAGGGGCAACAACAATGCCATTCAGGACCACGATAAGGTGGTCGCCACCATCTTCGAGGGCCTCGCCTCCACTGAGAGCAGAAGAGAGCGGAAGCTCGCCGCACGGTGGGTGCTCTCCGTCACTACGGAAGACGCCACTGCTAACCCCATCTATTGCCCATGGTCCGAGGTCCCCATCACCTTTAGCAGGGCTGACCAGTGGGCGGATATTCCCTACATAGGGAATTTTCCCCTCATCCTCGACGCAACCGTATAGAAGGTGCTCTTTAGAAAAGTGCTCATTGACGGTGGGAGCGCTCTGAATCTCCTCTTCACCGGAGCCCTAAAAGAGCTAGGCCTCGGTTTGTTAGATCTCACACCTTCTGACTCCACCTTTTGGGGTGTGGTGCTAGGTAGGGCCTCCAAACCGCTTGGAGAGATTACCCTACCAGTTCAGTTCGGCACGGCAAGCAACTACCGTGTCGAACATATCAACTTCTACGTCGCTGACTTCGACATCGTCTACCACGCCATACTTGGTTGGCCAGCTCTGGCCAAGTTCATGGCCGTGCCGCACTACGCCTATCTGGTGGTGAAGATGCCTTTGCCTGCTAGAGTCTTGGCCCTATGGGCCAACCTCACCATCGCCTATGCTTGCGAGACAGAGAGTCTCGCCCTCGCCGAAGCTACCGACCTCTCCATCCAGATGGCTAGCGTGGTCACCGAAGCCAAGACGGTGCCTACCAAAGACATGGAGATCCCAGAGCTGGAGCCTCCTCGCGCCTCCACCAAGGCAAAGGAAGTCAAGGAGGTCGGCCTCGGCCTTGACGATCCCTCCAAGATCGTGAAGATTGGGGCTCACCTTGACCCAAATAGGAAAGCGCGCTTATCTCCTTCCTATGTGCCAACGCCAACGTGTTTGCTTGGAAACCTACAGACATGCTGGGGGTACCACGGGAGAAGATCGAGCACTCCTTAAATGTCTCGCCGACCGCCAAACCGATCAAGCAGAAATTCCGCCGATTTGCGCCAGACAAGGAGGCTATTAGGGTAGAAATAAAATAGCTCTTAGCTGCTGGATTCATAAAAGAAGTGTATCATCCAGATTGGTTAGCAAACTATGTTCTCATTTGAAAAAAGAATAAAGAATGGAGAATGTGTGTTGATTATACTGATCTTAACAAACATTGCCCTAAAGACCCATTCGGCCTGCCTCGGATAGACGAGGTTGTAGACTCCACCGCTGGCTGCGAACTGCTCTCCTTCCTTGACTGTTACTCCGGCTATCACCAGATTTCCCTAAAGGAAGAAGATTAGATCGAGACATCGTTCATCACGCCCTTCGGTGCTTACTGCTACACAACCATGTCCTTCGGACTCAAGAACGCCGGAGTGACCTATCAAAGGGCCATCCAGACATGCCTTGACCAACAGATCGGCCACAACGTCGAAGCCTACATCGATGATGTGGTCATTAAGACCAAGGTCGACGACAATCTTATCATCGACCTTGAGGAAACTTTCGCCAACTTGAACAAGTACCGATGGAAGTTGAACCCGTCAAAGTGCATCTTTGGAGTTCCATCTGGTATACTGCTAGGCTACATTATTAGGGCTACATTATCAGTGCTTGAGGCATCGAACCTAACCCTGACAAGGTCTCCACCATCACCAACATGAAACGGCCGACATGTGTCAAGGATATACAGAAGCTTACAGGCTGCATGGCCGCCTTAAGCCGCTTCATATCACGCCTTGGCTAAAAAGGGCTACCTTTCTTCAAGCTCCTCAAGGCCTCCGAGCGCTTCTCCTGGTCGGAGGAGGCAGACATAGCTTTCGAGCAACTCAAGTTGTTCTTAACAAAGCCTCCGATCATGACAGCACCACGATGAGATGAAACTCTGTTGATCTACATCGCCGCCACTTCCTGCGTCGTTAGCACAGCTATTGTCGTTGAACACGAGGAAGCCGGGCATGCCTACCAGGTG
The DNA here is from genome assembly GCF_019320115.1 of Miscanthus floridulus. Lineage (NCBI taxonomy): Eukaryota > Viridiplantae > Streptophyta > Magnoliopsida > Poales > Poaceae > Miscanthus > Miscanthus floridulus. The sequence continues at coordinate 80,101,330 of NC_089589.1, forward strand.
CAACGTCCGATGTACTTCATAAGCGAGGTACTTAATGAGCCCAAAACTCGTTATGCTCAGGTACAAAAGCTGTTATAGGCAATCTTGATTATGTCGCGCAAGCTCCGACACTACTTTGACTACTACAATATCGCCGTGGTCACTGAGTTCCCTCTGGGGGACATTCTCCGCAACAAGGAGGCCAATGACCGCATCATCAAGTGGGCCGTTGAGCTTGGTACTTACTCCATCGAATTTAGGAGCAGGCCTACCATCAAGTCACAGGCACTCGCTGATTTCATCGCTGACTGGATAGAGATCCAAGAGCCTATCGCTGCCACTTGCCTCGAGCATTGGGTGATGTACTTCGATGGCGCCCTTAACATCAACGGTGCTAGAGCAAGCATTATGTTCATTATGCCAACAAAGGATAAACTTCGATACGTTCTCTGGATACACTTTTCGGCCTCCAACAACGCCATCGAATATGAAGCATGTCTCCATGGACTCCGTATAGCCATCAAGCTCTACGTCAAACGTACGGGGATTCTGCACTGGTCATTAACTAGCTTAACAAAGACTGGTCTTGCTCCAGCGAGAAGATGGACGCATATTGCGCCAAAATCAGGAAGCTTGAAGGAAAATTCTACGGCATCGAGTACCACCATGTGGTACGCGACCAAAATCAGCTCGCTGATCACTTATCCAAGTTGGGCTCTTCTCGCGCCGTGATCCCATCGGGGGTCTTCGTTCAGGATCTCCTGGTGCCATCCATCAAAGAAGATAAGGAAGTTCAGGAAGTTCCCCCCGCCGAGCAACTGGTGCTTACAGTACCTTCGCCGGCCATCGATTGGAGGGAGCAATTCATCAAGTACCTCACCAGCGCCGAGGTACCCGCCGACGAGACTGAAATCGAACGTCTAATTCGTCGAAGCAAGCATTATGTGCTAGTGGACGGCAACTTGATGAGGAAAAGTGGCAAGGAAGGGATACTGTAGAAATGCATCACCCAAGAGGAGGGAGTAAAGCTACTTCTCGGAATTCACTCTGGTTCCTATGGCAACCACGTGGCCTCGAGAACACTAGACGGCAAGGCTTTCTAAGCTGGTTTTTATTGGCCCACAGCCGTCACTGATGCAGAAGACCTCATCTGATGTTGTGAAGGATGCCAATTCTTTGCTAAGCAAATACACGTGCCGGCGCAAGAGCTGCAAACCATCCCAGCTTCCTGGCCCTTCGCATGCTGGGGACTGGACATGATTGGGCCTTTCAAACCAGCACCAAGTGGTTTCCGGTACACATATGTCACCATCGACAAGTTCTCCAAGTGGATTGAATATAAACCGCTCGTCTTGGCTACTGCAAAGAAAGCAGTCGAGCTCTTCGAAGATATCATCCACATATTTGGTCTCCCAAACAGCATCATCACTGACCTCGGAACTACATTTACTGGCCATCACTTCTAGGACTTCTGCGAAGACCATTGCATCTCCATCAAATATGTCTCTGTTGCCCATCCAAGAGCCAACGGCCAGGTCGAACGGGCGAACAGGATGATCCTTGATGCCCTCAAAAAGCAACTATATCAGAAAGAAGAAAAGCACCCGGGTAGATGGCTCAAGGAGCTTCCAGCTATAGTCTGGGGACTGTGTACTCAAGCTAGTCGCAGCACCGGTGTGACTCCATACTTCTTGGTCTACGGTTTAGAAGCCATACTACCAACGGACATTGCCTTCCGAGCACCTAGGGTGGAAAACTATGATGAAGAGCAGGCCGCAGCTGTTCGGTCAGAGGACGTCAATAGGGCCGAGGAAGAATGCCTAATCACCTGCGTCCGCACAGCTAAATATCTAGAAGGCTTGCAGAGGTACTACAACCAAAACCTCAAAGGTCGTTCATTTGCTGTCAGCGATCTCATTCTCTATAGAAAACAAAAAACTAAAGGGATGCACAAGCTCTCTTCCCCTTGGGAAGGGCCTTATGTCGTCAAAGAGGTTACCCGACCAGGGTCTTATTGCCTAAGTGATTTAGAAGGAGTCGATGTTCCCAACTCGTGGAACATCGAACCTTATATGTTTCTATCCTTGAAACACTCTAGATATGTACTCTCCACTTTTATATTGAATAAAGTTTTGGTCTCCATAACTTGTCTCCATTTTTTTCTCTATTGTGGTTTAACATCCACTCGCGGTCGCCGAGCTCTATGCTACTTCATAACGAACTCCAATACATAATCGCCATAACTGCGCCGACCACGTTCCTCCAAATCTCCAACGTTATCGCCGAACCGTTTTCTCGAAAATCGCCAAAAGATTTCTCCAAGTCGCCGACACATTTTTCGCCAAAAAACGCCGAACACGTTTTCTCCAAAATCGCCGAACACGATTTCTCCAAAATCGCCGAACACGTTTTCTCCAAAATCGCCAAACACTTTTCTATAAACCTCCAAGATATTTCGCCGATCGGTGAGCAACATACTTTCTTTTCTATTCTCTTTGGAGAAGACCCAGTCTTCGATCTCTCCCTACACGTGCTACGGGCTCCGCGCTCTGCGATATGGGTGGCCGGCTGTGGTTCCTTGGTCACGCCTGTTTGTCCTACACGTCTACGGGCTCCACGCTCGACGTTATGGACTATGGGTTAGCCAAGGCCGAGAGTTTAGCATAGAATACATTGCTCGGACGCCATTTATATTACCTATATCTCCAAGTTATCTTGATAACCGCCGTGCAGCACACGTCCCGTTCTTTTCTCTATGGAGAAGACCTAGTTTCTAATCTCTCCCAATACGTGCTACGGGCTCCGTGCCCTGCGTTATGGGTGGTCGGCTACGGTTCCTTGGTCACGCCTGTTCCTCTTACGCGTGCACGGGCTCTGCACTCGACGCCATGGACTATGGGCTAGCCAAAGCCATATGGGTCAATAGCGAGCCAACTGCTCGGACTCTACTTACATTACGTGGTTAAAACTATGAAGATTTTTTCACCAAAATACAATCTAACCGCATACACATGCACCTTACAATATTTATCATATACATAAGTGTTTTTATGCCTTCGCGCATTCTAACTACACTATCCAGAAATTACAGATGATATCCGCCAGGCGGATCATTGTGCCCCACCATCGCCGTCCATTTCGCCGAACAGGTCTATATCGCTTGCCAACTTCTTCGCTGCTTCCTCCACCTCATCCTCGAGCTGCTGGGTCTTCGCTTTGCTCAGTCCTTCGGCGAAACCACCCCCTATCGCCTGAAGGTCAGTGGCTGGATAGTGGGAACGAACCACAGCAAGGGCATGGGTAGCGGCGGTAATAACGGCGTCATAGTTGAAGCCCTTGAAGCTCTCCCATGCCGTCTTGCACCTTTCGATGACGATGTCTAGGCTCGGTGGCCTACCGTTGGGCTGAGGAGCCACTTCTGGTTCAACACAGTCGAGCACTGGTCTGATTCCAGCAACCACAGTGTCAAACTTGTCCCTTTGGGTCCGGGCGTCCTGCTCTAGCACATCGAATTGTGCCTTGACCCTCTGACGGTAGTCTGCAAGCATTACAAAGTTCCATCAAGCGAGGAAGTTACTTCAGTGGTAACCCTGACCAGGGAATACTCACCGTTTAGCTCCTCAGCTAGCTTGCTCGCTTGCCCTGTCTCCTTCACCTTCTCCTCTCGGAGTTGCTCGAGGGCCTAGCACAGCTGGCCGAGCTCTACATCTTGTTCTACAAGTGCAATAGTCAGCACCAAAAGTAAGAGCTTCCAACTATGCAGAGCATTTTCATCGATCACACGTAAGGATGAAAACGGTCGAACTCGGTCGAAAAACTCCTCAACCGTTTTCTACTTTTACATTTGAAATACGAAAGCGAAAGCGAAAGCGGACAAGCCAGACACGAAAACGAACACGAACTTACAGAATATCTAGAATTTTGGAAACGAACCAATTCGAGCGGAATTATGTCGAACACGGTCGGTATGTGAAAATTCAATACGAAATACTGACCCACAGTGCATAGCATTAAACAAGTGCACGACCAAATACATAACAAGTTCACAACTAACAAGTGCATTATCTAGTTCCAGTGCATAGCATTAAACAAGTGCATGACCAAATACATAATAAGAGAGATGAGGCTGGGCGCCGTCTATAAGAGAGGGCAGCTAGCCACCGGTAGAAAGAACACAGCTACGTGGTGAGCAGCCTGTAATTGGGCTGTATGACCTGTGCAGTTGGCCAAATTCGGTTTAAACCGAATTTTGAATTCGGAATATTTCAAATTAAAAGTAGAAAAGTAGAAAACGGTCGAAAAATGTGTAAACCGTTTTCTACTTTTACATTTGAAATACGAAACATCTCAAATGCGAAAACGAAAACGATAAAGTCGGACAAGAAAATGCGGATTCGATCGGATTAAATATAGAAAACGATGCGGTTCGGTTCGGGATATATCCGTTCCGTTTTCATCCTTAATCACACGTACCTTTCTTCTGCTCGAAGATTTTCTACAGCTATTCCAAATGCTCGGAAGCATCCTTTAGTTGTGTGGAGGCAGTGGCCAGCTACTCGGACTTGCTCCGTAGTTATTCTTTTGCAATCGCCAGCTATTCAGACAGGACTCCCTTCTGGTGCTCCAGGTCCCGCGCATTGGATTCAGCGAGGTCTCGCTCACGCTGGGCCCTCTGAGTGTGTCTCTCCGATAGGTTTATCGCCTCTTTGAGTTTTTGGTTCTCCTCGGCGAGGGGCTCCATCCACTTTATTAACTGATGCCGCTGCTCGGCAGTCCGATTTATTCCCTGAAATTCACTAGGATAATAATGGTATTTGATCTCCAACATCAAAAATGAATGCTCCAGATTCAGTACTAACCTCGATTTGTTTTATTACTCCGACGAGGGCAGATTTCAGCCTCCTTATCTCTTTGGGGGTGTCCTCTTCCTCCACAACTACCACCTCATCGCCGTGCCTATGGAGGATTTAGATGGATTGGGTTTGAGGTTCAGCACGAACGATCTCCTCCACCTTGTCCTCTTCTTCCGCAGCAGCAGGAGAAACCGTCGGGGGGCTCTGTGACCGGACAAAGGGCCCGACCACGCCTCGTGATGCCTCTGGGGGCGCCTTTAGCTCTGAGGGGGCCATCGGTTCGATCGACCCGGACTCTGGTGCTTCGCTAGCAATTCCAGCTTCAGCTCCCGAAGGCCCGGCAGCAACCACCGTTGCTTTAGGTATTGTTGCTGACTCATTCCCCACTGACGCCGACCTCTCGCCACGTCCAAGTCCACCCACAGCATTGGTTGAGTCTTCCGCTGGCTGCCGAGCACCCGGGGACCCCGACATGGGAGCTAACGGCGTTAGCTCCGCTACGAGATCAGCCTGAGGTTGCTCGGATGGGTCTGGATCCTCCATCTGCCTTGCACTGCATCAGATCATCTGGTCAAGCGGCAAAAAGCTAAGAAAAGACAGTAGAGTGACTCCAACACGAGAATACTAACCGTTTGGTCTACTGGTGCAATTTTTTTGAATCGGCGATGCCTGCCTGAGCCCCCAGGCGCAGCTGCCGGGTCGACCCTGTTATCCTGGGTTAAAGGTCTCGCCTCCTCCACAGTCAGCCTTTGCTCCACCTGCTAGTCGGGGACTCCCATCGCCTGCATAGCAGGAACCTCTATCGCCTGATGCTCAGGGACTTCTTCACTTCCCCTTGGTTGCTCCTCCATGTGTGTACTGCTTGGAGGTGCTTGGGTGCTCGGAGGAGGAGCAACTGGATCTTCGTCGTCATCAGACCACTCGAGCACCGTGGTCCTTCATGGTCGAGTGGTCTGGTCACCACCAAGCGAGATGCCGCCCCATTTGTGAGGAGCGGTAGCCGCCATTTTTCTCTTCTTCTGGGTCGGCTCGTCTACCGCTGCCCTCTTTCCCCAAACTTTCTCTGTCACCAGGGGCAAAGTCTCTGTCCGGCCAGCGTCGATGCCTCCAAATTATGATGAGGTGCTAGCCGCATCTTCTTCAGACCGAGCTGATCGCCGGGCATCTACTCCCCTCGGCCAATCAACCCTCAGAATGTCAGAGAAGTACACCGCTCTTTCCTACAAATGGATCTTTGCATAAGTAAATTAGTTCAAAGCTCGTCGATGTTTCAGGATTAAAAGTCTTGGGAATAAAAATCGAGATGATTACCTCCGAGGGCGGATATGAGTAATTGAAGGCCCTCGTTTGCTTTGGCCAGACGAATGAAATGTTGGGAGCGAATAGCTCTGCGGCCTACCCCATGACATCCTTCTTCGTCAGTCATTCCATCCTCTCCCAGGTCCTGTCGTCATCACCTCTGTAGTCAAAACCCGGGTGGGCCCTCTCCTTGCAGGGCTGGACGCGGCGCACTATGAAGCTTGCTGCCACCAGTTCGCCTCTCATTTCCACGCCTCTAATTAGGTCGAGGAGCTCCGTCACTTGTTCCATGTCAACACTGTTCGGTTTCTCCAGCCAGCTCCTTTGGTTCTTCAGGATATGGTGGACGTCGCAGCAGATTGTAGGGTGGCTATGTTTCATGTAGAACCACTTAGAATTCCACCCTTCAGAGATGTGTTCAGCGGTATGTTAATATACTCGCTGGCCATTCCATCCCGAAGCTACAAATAGATGCCACCGACCACCCTGGAGCCACCACCGCCTTTCTTTTTCAACCAGAAGAGATGTCTGAAGAGGTTGAAGTGCGGCAGAATCCCAAGAAACGACTCACAGTAATGGATGAAGATTGAGATGTGAAGAATGGTGTTGGGATGGAGGTTGCACAAACTAACCGCCTAGAGCTCCAATAGATCTCTCAGGAATGGATGAACAGGGAACCCCAACCCACGCTAGAAATAATCTTCAAAGACTACAACTTCATCGGTGTTAGGCATTGGGAAGGGCTAACCACTGGCTGGCCGCCATTCGGCGGTGATGCGGTCAGGAAGCACGACCGCCGCCACCAATCTCTCGAGCTCCATTTCTCCTGTGTGCAACGGCGTCCACTCTTCGTCACGTTTGGCTTCAGCACTTGCTCTCTTTGGGCTTGTTCTCTTCGAGTTCACAGCTCTCCTCTTTGGCGCCATCTTTTGGATCTGGCCGGGCCTGGCACCGACAGCGTGCGTGGGTGCGAATCTAGAAGTGTGAGGACTGTGGAGGAAGACGAAATGGCAAAGTGGCAAAGGTGGAAACTTGGGATGCGGTGGCATAGTTATAAAAGCACTTTCTCCACCTCTTCATAGTTGAGGGTTTTTGGGAAACCGTTCCCACAATTTACGCCTCTCTGAGTCCTCCGCAACAACAACATGGGCCATAACGTGGGCTTTTTCGCAACCATAGCCCACGTCGCTCATTTATCACCACCATCAGTTGCTACTCGCCGAATGATCGCCGACTTCTCTGCCATTTATTGAGGCTCAGTAACCGACACTGTACAACCTTTACTCTGGTTTTTTCTCAATGGTTTTGATTTCTCTGATATCTCCACTTGCAACTTAGGGACAGGCTGCCTGCTCGGCTGGTCTTTGATTGTTCTTCTATTTCTGACCCTGGCACCACGTGACTAAGTCACCTACTGTCAGGCTCGGGGACTAAGTGGGCACACTTCACCTTGCGGTGAATGTGCTTTGTCTCTTTTTGGGACACGCCTGGGGATTGGCTGCCCGCTCAGCTGGTTTTCCACTATACTTCTACTTTCTGACCCTGGCACCACATGACTACGTCATCTACTGTCAGGCTCGGGTACTAAGTGGGCACACTTCACCTCACGGTGATTGTGTTTGCTTTGTTCTAGAAGACTCCATGCCGCTTGAAGCTAAAGAAGAGTATCTCCTTCACTCGTGGTCGGACTCTAAGTGGGCACACTTCGTGCACTGCGAGGAAATTTTTGATTCTGAACTTGAGCTCCTTACACCCTTATGGCAAGCCATACTTGGGTCACATTGCTCGGTGACGGTTCCCACTGCTCGGAGATAGGTCACGCTGCTCGGTAATGGTTCACACTACTCGGCGATAGGTCGCGCTGCTCGGCAACTCATCACGGTGGTTGGACTATGAGTTTGACAGCTTGGCTCTATTCATACCTGCTTCGGACGAGCTCAAGACGGCGTTGCACAACAGGTACAAGGTGCTAGGGGACTAGCTATGGGGGGGGTATGACCCCAGATACCCACAACAGACCACATGGGTTGTGCCCCTAGGGTGGCCCAACCCACAAGACGAAGCCTTGTGGGGCATGACTCTGCTCGGCACCTCCCACAAGACACCGGGAAGATATCCTAAAGATACTACGAGATCTGTTAGGATATGTTTGATCCCAATATTCCTGTAATCAGTTATTACTTTCCGGTTATCGCTAAGATCTAACCGACTTGTAACCCTGCTCCCCGGACTATATAAGGCAGGTAGGGACCCCCTCCAAACTCACGCAATATCATACGATAGCTAATACAAACCAACAGACCACAGGAGTAGGGTATTATGTCATACTGATGGCCTGAACATGTCTAACTCGTGTGTCTCTGTTGCCTTCTTGTTCTTGATCTCACACTTCTCTGCCGATGATATTCTATTGGGTGCTCTCTAATGATGCCTAGCCGTGGGATACCCCTCGGAGGACCCCTCGGAGGACTGCCGATGATATTCGTGGGATACCCCTTGGAGGACTACTCTATTGGGTGCTCTCTAATGAACCTTCGTGGGATACCCCTCGGAGGACTGCCGATGATATTCTATCGACAACCACGAAGGCCACTCTAGCCGGAGTCTTTTCCAACTCCTTTTCCTCTTTCCACTAGTTGATCCCTTCCCCTACGGTGGTGGAATCAAACCGTTACAAACTTCCTGAGGCACACCACAATCTCTTGGGTGCTCTCTGATGATGCCTAGCCGTCTAGGACTGAAGAGTCCAAGAGTAACAAATGTAAATCACGAGATCGACAAATATGCACAAGTGCTCAAGGGTGGCTTGCTCTCAATTTTGAATCTCACTCAACCCACAAAATGAATTTTGCAAGTTTGAATCAATCACTCACTAAGAGAGGGTTGGAGAGTCTTCTCAAGGCTCAAAAACATGTCTAGAAGTCAGCAGAATGAGTAGCCTCCAAAGGTGGAGGCTTGGGGGTATTTATAGACCCCACTCAAAAACTAGTCGTTTTCTAGCCGTTAGAATACCGAACACATCCGGTATCCGGTATTGCCTACACACCACCAACGGTCACTAAGTCAGTGGCGCATGTGAGGTGTCAGAACTCCCAACATTTGTCGAAACTCCCGACTAGCCAATCAAAGAAGACCAATGAAGAGGTTGCTGCCAGGACAATACCGGACACATCCCGTATTCAGACCTGCAGCACATTGAGTTAGCAAAAGGCTCTCTCTTTCACACAATCCTCACATGGGTTGGCTTGAGCACTTATGAATAAATATCTATCAACATGATTCATCCCTCTTAATAGTATGGCATACATATTTACTCAAGATCAAATGAAAACAGAATTTAAACCGCTTGAGTTGATTTCCTTTAAACCAAATGCCATAGCCTTCAATCATCATCAAGTGAGGGTGTCAACATGTCGACTTTGATTTTCTCCTTGAGCATAGCCATCTTGAGCGTGTGACTTGATTCCATTCAACAAATGTGAGTTAACTCCAAATGTATCAAGTTGCTTCCACAATTCATCCAATATGTTGGATTCTCCATTTCAATGTGACCATCATAGTTTGATTGGTACCTCAACTAAATGCAAGTACTTTCTTCTTCACCCTAGCTAGGTTCCTTGGTCGTCAAGCCATCGCTTGCCCTTCACCCTTGCTTAGTACCTCGAAGCCTTTCCTTGCTATCTTCACCATCTCAAGCCATCAAGTCACACTTGGTGTTGAATCATTCATTAAGATCATTTGTATAATTGTCTTTCAATATAGCAAGCTCTAAAAGGTGAGGCCATTCCATAAGTAATCCCTCATGTCGCATTAATTATTTTTCAACGTGCTTGCTTTCATATGAGTCATCGAAATCCCACAATGAATAAGCCTTGCATGAGTTACATTTGCACTATTGTCTTGTGTTTGAGCTAGATTGTTTATATAATAACACATCATTTTGGCTTTTCTCAAAGGCATGTGAGATAACCCATTTCCTGTCTAACACTTAGCAACTGGGTTAAACCTTTAATCATGTTGTCATTCAATCACCCAAAACCCACTAAAGGGCTTGATGCATTTTTAGGTCGTGAGTCTCTCGTGTGTTGTGCGACTAAGATAGAAGGAGGGGTCACGGCCGACCCTGGCCTTGGCATCAGGCCTGTTCTGCCTGGCTCAGCTATGCCTCGGTCGTTCGGTCCTTCGCTAGCTGATGTGTTGTGGGCCAATCGGCCTACTAATTAATCGGTGCCTTGACACACCTAGGGGTTATAACCCCAATAGTAGCCCCCAGGCATTTTTTTGATCACGAAGTGACCGTGAAAGCGCTGTGATGCATGCATGCCAGGGCTGGTTCATAGTTCGTAGCTCATTCAAGCTTTGTCACTTGACCCCTTGCGGGTAGGTGTGTTTAATGCGGTAGGTGGCCGTTGTGTTCTGCCCCTTTAGGCCACCCTGACAATGTGGTACGTGACCGCTGAGCCCTATCATGTCAGTGTGCTGTGTATCGGGGTTCGTTACTCAGGCAGGACCGAGCGGTCTCTTTGACACTGTACCGGCCCTTCTATCCTCTAGCCTGTGTTTGTGGCATCTGTCCTCTGGCCTTCAAAGGTACCACCACCGAGGTGGCGCTGTATCCTTTGTACCCCTCTTCTCTTTGTTTCGAGTAGAGAGGCTGCTTTCACACTTGTGGATACTAAGGAGGGAGTTCCTTTTCCTCTATGAAGTTCCTTTTGCGGAGGTGGTGAGCCCCCCAGTCATGGGATTGGGATCGTGGATTCAACCAGAGGTTGTCAGTGGGCCCTTCTTGCTCTGATGGCATGAGAAATCGCTTCTCGACCTCTGTTTGCATGGTCGCGAGGCTTTTTTGCGACCGTGCGTTGGCTTGTAGATTTTGGACCTCCTTTTTCCACGTGACCGAGTCATGATCATGCTTTGGGCTCTGTGTTGCTTCATATGGAAGACACTGCTATGTTACCCTAGCTATATGCCTTGTCAAGTTCTCCTGGGGAGGTTGTGGACCTCTGACGGTTTGTGAATCTCTGAGGTTAGCCTCAGGTCTTTACACCTGGGGATGCCAGGAGGAGTTTTGTCGTGGCTTGGCCTTGACTGCATGTAATGTCATGGGGGCCTGACTCCTTTCTTCCCTAGCGTCCTTACTGACCTCAAGGGGTCATGTCACCTTGTGACAAGCGGGTCTTGTTTCACCCCACACGGGGAGGGGCATGTCCACCGTAACCACACAGTCGGAGCGGTGCGCCTCGTTGGGGTTGATGGGTAATTCGAGCGGGACCCGATATCCTCCCCAATCAATGTGGAGTTCGGCTGTGCCTTATTGAGAGACATCCCATTAATCATCGGCTGTCAAACCCATTGGTCCTCGACCACCTTCGCAGTGGTCAGAGGGCAAGATGCCTCCCCCCTAGAGGGGGTCAACCTGGGTGACTTCAAAGCGGATGACTTGAACATAGAGAGAGATGGTTGTGTGGCTCTGCACCACCGATTGGAGCCATAGGGGCCCATCTCCTCCCTACCCCTATCCCTTTTGTGGCCTTAAACCCTTCTAAGGGCTGGCCCAAGAGTGGGTTTTCCTAAGTACGACATAGGGTCATGGTTGCGGTGGGTCGCTCAGCTCACGATCTTAGGGGGCGGTTGGCCCATATGGTCTTGTCGTGACATAATGGTGCTCAACCATGATCAGTCATGCATCACAAAATGTCGGCGCATAAATCAAAATGATATGGAAATAGATGGGGATGCATAAGGCTTATTTGGTTCATGCTGCTGGGTGGGCGACAGTCACTCCGTCTTCTCTCTGATTGCTTCACCTACTCTGCACGATTTCCAAGATGGTTATTAAATGAAGGTAAATACGCGTGCGCCTGAGGTATCCATCATGGCTAGGTGTTGTGGCTATAAGTCAGGGGGATTGGTATGGCGGAGGGAATGATCTATTTCTCGGCGCTTGCCCTACTACTTCTTCCCCCTTGCCTTTGTGCGCTTATAGCTTCCCTTCCCCACCGAGGTGATGGATTGTGGAAAGCACCCGCGGGAAGGGTCGCCAGAGGCTGGTGGTCCATCGCCGCGCCTTCGAGTCCTGCTGCGTGAACAGGGGTGAGTGTTTAAATGATGCTTGAATTTAGCGCTGACCAGAGTTAATTGTGAATGCTCCTCAGGGTCGTCTCCCATGCTACGTCGCTAGGGGCCATCGGCGCTACCCTAGCTAGGGCCTCACCGGTGGTGGGGTCAAGCTCATCTTCGTCGTCCCTAGATGACCATTGAGAGTTCCGCTGACTCACCAGTGAGGCGAACAAAGCTCACCGGTGGTTCTCTGTTGCCTCCCATGAGGCAAGGCTGCTGGAGCTTGACCTTGGCGACGCCAAAGTCGCTCTCACCGCCTCGAAGGATGAGACCACCACTGTATAGGTGGCGCCCGCTGGCGCCCAACCCCGCATCATGGGTAAGGATCTCCTTCGTATTGACATCCTGAGTGATGTCCATAGCTTCTTACTTTTGTGTTGTCTCATTGTCAGCGCTGAGAAGCAGTTAGCGGCTTCTCACCATGAAAAGGAGGCAGCCCACCTCTAGGGGTTCATCATAGTGGAGGACTATGAGCGTGCAGTGGTGGTGGGAGGTCGGCAAGGGGCCGGTGTTGCCCTTGCAGCCTTGCAGCTGCGAATCAGGATGGACCTCCATCGGGTGGCTCCCGAGTTTCTAGAGCATGTTGATCAGAAGAAGCGGGTGGAGTTGGTTAATGATTTTGCCACCGCTTTGGCCACCATCATGGCTGTCGTGGATGTGAAGGGTATCATCCGTGGTGATGATTAAGAGTTTCTAGTGGTCTTCAAAAAGTTGTCAAGTAAAGATGTTCTTTTTGGCTTGCGTCCCTTGACTTTGTTTCCTTTACGTGCCATCGTTGTGCCGTAGCTGCACAACCTTGCCCCGGGATCAACCTATGGAGCTTGACTCAGTGTGACCCCATTTTCATGACCTTAGTGTCTGCAGGATAGGTTTGGTGGCATCGCGCCTTTCTTCATTTTTCTTTGAGTTGCGTGGATGCCTTTCTCTCCTTGCTCTCGCACTGGGTGAAGCCCTGCCTAGATCGGGTTATGTGGATTTGAATTCACATGGTCCTTTGTTGTGCATGAGCTCATGGCGCATCTTGGTGTGGTCCTTGTGAGCGAACCACATTAGCTGGTTTGCACCGATCGACGCTGGTTGTCCGGGTGTGGATGCGCTCATAGAGAGCCATTTTCAGCATGCTATGTCCCTTGCCGATCGGCTGACATAGTCATTCATTGTTGGGCCACCCTGGCATTGGAGGACCCATGCTATGGTGGCGTCGACCTCGATGCCGCCTGAGGTCACGCCCTGGGGAGATCATACGGTGGCATCCTTGCGATGAGTGATACCGCCGCTCATGGAGCGAGAGTCCTTGTAGGGAAAGTGCCAGTCACCTACATACAACACTGGTTCCAAGCTTCCAGTGTGTGATGACCCTTGTGTAAGGATTGTGTGTTATGCGGGTGTTGTTGTTGTGGTGAACATGTTATGGGTTTTGTGTATATGTGGCATCCGATCAGCGCATTTGCTTTGTCACTTTGTCATTTCCTTGTTTTTCTTTTAGTTCGAGCTAGGAATGTACGCGATCCTCCTTAGTCCTATGTATATGGATGAGTGTTTCAGCTTGGGGGTTGGCCCATGGAGCAAAAAGGTGTGCGACCCGATCACACAGTAGGACATCAGAAAAAGTCATAGATCCAGTGCGATGCAAGAAGAAAGCGAGCGAGCGGCTAGAGTTTTCTTTTCCCTTTGTTCCTGTCTCCTTAGAGCGAACGAGTTTCCCATTTCCTTTCAAACCCATGCATAGGTGCTTGGCTTTGCCCTAGAGTTGGTCCACGAGGCTTGGCCGGGTGACCTATAAGTAAAATGGACCGTAGGCCATTTACTTTGGTGTTTAATGACCAACACAACCAAATTGGACTAATGAATTTGCAAGTAATTGTTTTGTAGTTCAATAGGGTGGAAGACGTGACTTGGACGAAGGCGACATGATGATCCCACGATCAACACCATAAGCAAGACCCTAGAAGCAAAAGAGAAGATCCAAGATATCACGCAAAGTCCAAGCATGAAGATGGGAATAAAGCCGGACGCAAGATTGCGAACAAACAAGCTCGATAGAGGTGACCAGACATGGCCCTATGGGGACCGGATGTGTCCAATCAGTTGCTCGGCAACAACAGGCGTCAGTAGCAGTGACCGGATGCTGAGCGAGGCAGTGGCCGGATGCACGGACTTCACTGTTCATCGTCGTGGCAACAACTCAGTGAGGACCAGTCGCAGCAGCACTAGATGACCGGACGCACAAAGTGCATCATCCGATCATGTGCAGAGAGGTTCCAGAGCGGTGCAAATGCAACCAGACACATCCAGTCGATGATGATGGACTCGACAGTGCATCCGATCTCAACATGCACTCTCAACGGTCGGGACGACTGGACACGTCCAATCAGGACGACAGCAGCGTCCGGTCAATGGTAGAAAGCTGGGTTTCGTCCCCAACGGCTACTTTCTCCATGGGACTTATAAATAGACCCCCCAACCAGCCATTTGAGGTGTGGAGAGCTAAGGAAACATACCAAGGGTGTTGATACACCACTTTAGTGATCTCCACTTGCATAATGCTTAGTGATACATTCGGTGATTAGCGTAGGTGCTTTGCGAAGTGCTTAGGTTAGTTAGACCACTGCTTATGTGCTTGCTCTAGGTTTAGGCCTAGTGTTTAGTGAGGTTTGCATACCTCTTACCACTCGGTGCTTGCGTGCACCATTGGTGTACATCGGAGGGGCTTTTAGTCTTGCGAGATCAAACCAACAACAGTTGTGGTGTGGCCACCACCGTGTGCTGAAGGGAACAAGGACTACGGCGGGGAGCGGTCTGGGATAAGGGAAGAAGGCCACCACCATGTGCTGAAGGGAAGCTTGATAGTGAAGACGACGGGGAGCGGTCTAGGAGAGGCTTGTCGAAAGGCACACCAAAGACCCACTTGTGCTTGGGGAAGGCCTGGGGCTATCCACAGAGTTACCCAACTGGGAGCTTGGCCCTTGCGAGGGGCTCCAATGAGGACTAGGGGGAAGCTTGAGTGCTTCTCGATACCTCGGTAAAAATACCGGAGTCATCGATGGGAGTTTGCATATCTCTACCTTACTCTTTAGCTCCTGTATTTACATTGCAATCTTGGTTTGTGCTTTACTTTCCTAGCTTAGTGATAGGCTAGTTGATAGGTTTGGAACCTAGGTTGCATAACTCTTTTTTGTGGTAGCGATAGCAACACACTAGCAAAACCGTAGTTGCACATTTAGATATTTTATCTTTTGTATATGTTTTTGCTAAGAATAAAAAGAGGCCATAGTTTAGAGTTAGAGTTTTAAGTTGCCTAATTCACCCCCCTCTTAGGCATCACGGTCCCTTACAGGTGGTATTAGAGCCAGGTTGGCTCAATTTGGACCTTTGGCTTCACCGCCGTTGAGCCGACGCTATTTAGAGTGGTTGGGATGAATACCTCTAGGCCTCCGCACTTTGACGGCACTAACTTCCCCTACTATAAAGCTAGAATGGCTTGTCACCTTGAGGCGGTAGATTTGGGTCTTTGGAGAGTCACTCGTGATGGGATGAAATCCATTAAGAATCCCGATAAACCCACAAAGAGTGAAGAAAAAGAAATTCATTTCAATGCTACAACTAAAAATTGCTTGTTTGAATCTTTTAGCATGGATGTGTTTAACCAAGTGTTCACTTTAAATATGGCACATGAAATTTGGTTAAAACTCCAAGAGCTCCATGATGGCACAACTAATATCCATGAGCAAAAACATTGTCTAGCTAAACAAAATAATGATTCCTTTAAAATGAATGATGATGAGCTTGTTCGTGATATGTATTCTTGTTTGATTCTAATTATCAATGAGCTCCATTCAATAGGATTAACAAAGCTAGATGATGCAGACATCATGAGGAAGATCATCTCCATGCTGCCACAAAACAAATATGCAAGCATCATCACCATCCTTCACAACATGGAGGACTTGAGCACCATGACCCTGACCATAGTCATTGGCAAGATAGTGGCATTTGAAATATCATAGAAGATGAGTCAAGAAGAGGCCTCATCATCAAACAAAGGCAAAGCTCTTGCATGTAGTGAGAAAAAGAAGATAGAGGGCAAGCAAGTTGAGACAAGCTCAAGCTCAAGCTCCTCAAGTGAAGATGATGAAGAAGATGATGATAATGATAACGATGATGATGATGATGAAGATTCAAGTGATGATGATCAATCTTCCTCCTCCACCTCCGACCTTGATGAAGAATTAATCAAACTTATCAACAAGGTGGAGAAGATGATCCAAAGGCTCAATGTCAAGGGTGTGTCCATCCAAATTCAAGATTTCATCTTCACCAATCAAAGAAATGAGCAAAGAAAGAAAGGATGCTATGGATACGGCGAGTTGGGGCCCTTTGTGGAAGTTTGTCCAAACAAGCCCACACCCAAGACAAAGAAGAAGGCATGCAAGGATAAAGTCCTCACATCAATAAGGTCATGGGATGATTCTTCAAGAAAAGAAGACCATTACAAGAGGCGAGGCTACAAGGACTCATCATCAAGCTCTTCTCGTGTGTGCCTTATGGCACGAGGTAACAAAAGCTCATCCTCTAGTGAGAGTGATAGTGATGTTGAAATGCCTTCTCTTAATGAACTTGTGCAAGAAAATCTTAAATATGCTAAGGTTTGCACTAGCCAACAAAAGAAGCTAAAAATGTTGCAAGAACAGCTAGATAGTTCACAAGAAGCATATAAATCCTTGCTTGAACCATATGAGACATTTGCTAATCTCAATATTGAACTATCTACTAAAATTGAGCAACTTGGGGCTAGTACAACAACAAATGCATGCGCAATCAATGATGATCAACTTGTAAAGAAAAATGAAAAATTAAAAGAAAAGTTAGCTATCTCACAAGATGCTTATAAAAGTTTGCTTGCTAAAATAAAAACCATGTGCAAACATTGTGATGAGCTAACTAATAAAGTTGCTAATCTTGAAGTCGTCAATACAACCCTCACCAAGGCACCTAAAAAGAAATGTTCTATCTTTGACATGCCTAAAAAGGATGTCTCTACTTCTTGCAATAATTTATGTTTAGACTCACCCTTGTGCAACAAAGTTTGTGTTGAGAAAGTTGTTGTAGATACATGCACACAAGAGGTTGAATGAGCAACTCAAGCAAGAAGTGGCTCACCTCACCAATGACTTGACTCAAGTGCAAGGCAAAATGGAGCAAGCCCAACTTCATCAAGATAACACCGTTAAGGGAGTGAAGAAGCTTGATGAAGG
The DNA here is from genome assembly GCF_019320115.1 of Miscanthus floridulus. Taxonomy (NCBI): domain Eukaryota; kingdom Viridiplantae; phylum Streptophyta; class Magnoliopsida; order Poales; family Poaceae; genus Miscanthus; species Miscanthus floridulus. Next base: position 80,118,836 of record NC_089589.1, read on the forward strand.
ACAAACCGTGGTTTGCTACGTATGCCACAAGGAAGGTCACAAGTCCTATGAGTGCAAGATGAAGAATGGGGGAGGAGGTAAGAAGAAAGAGAAAAACAAAAAGGAAACAAGCAAGCTCTCCAATACCTACACCAACAAGGTGGACAAAAAGGCCTCCACACCTTATCTCTTGAAGAAGAAGAAAAATGACAAGATGGTGGCCATCAAGGTGAACAAGCAAGCCAACAATGGGGCCAAATGCATTTGGGTGCCAAAGGAGATCATTTCCAACATGAAGAACACCAAGAAGGTTTTGATCCTGAAAGGGAAGTGAGAAGTCCAATGGACTTCGGGGAATTTGGAGACTTGGCAAAGTATGGGTGCATTTCATGGGGTGCATCATTATGGAAAAGGTAATTGTTAAGTGGGTTAGTGAATACTATGGACCCAAATTCCCCTTCCCATGTTATGTAACTAGATTTAATTTCTTACAAATTCAATTAGCATCTAGTTCCTTTTCATGCCTAGGTTTGCATTTGCATTTTTAATCTTTTGTCTTGCATACACTAGGTATAACTTTTGGTAGGCTTGCTCGGTTTCACTCTTAACCCTTGGAGCAAACCTACATGGTTTAAATTGTTTAGCAGCACGACACATAGCTTGTTTTACAATTGTTCACCTAATATATGCCAAAGTCCAAATTGTAGATAATTTCTCCTTAATATCACTTTCAAAAATGATTCTCACATTCATGTGATGTCATCTTTCAAGTGGAATTTTTTTATTCTAAAATCAATGTACATGTCTCCTACAAGTATTCCATACTTGTGTGCACAAATTTAGGGGGATGTTACTCTATAAGTTGGATGCTTTGAGACTAACACATTTTCAAGCTTATCATGTGTGTAGTAGTCTCATTGCAAGGAAAATGGAATCCCCAGAGTTAAGCATCATACTTCAAATATCCATCACATATTGCAAGTGGTATAAATCAAATTGGTTTCACATGTGGTATTTCTAAACCGATATCATCATGTTGATTTCACTTTGCTATTTATATGTTTTCTCCATGCATTATATAGATTAAACTCCCTTGAGCATTAATTTGCCAATTATGCATAAACTACATTCTCCATCATATGTATGCAAATATTTAGGGGGAGCTTAGTCTATGTAATGTGAAAGTCAAATTTTATGACCTATTCCACTCCACATACAAAGGATCACAAAGTTTGACCCTCCCTTGTGCTACTAATGTCTTCCTTTTTGGTGTTTGATTCTAAAGGGGGAGAATTTGTAGGACCAAAAGCAAGCCCGATCATAATAATTTAGAAGTGGTCATGGTCCAAGAAAGGGAGGATAGTGGATTATGGAGTTAGGGGGAGGCTTAAATCCATAATGCCACATGGGGACATTTGCAAGGGCAAGATAAGTTTCCAAAGATGTTTACATGTGGTATCTTTTAGCATCATATAACCTTGCCCTTTGCATTGCATCCTAGCAAGTAAATAGTTTTTAAATTCCAAAATTTTTATTATTTGCTTGTCTTGATCATGTTGTCATCAATCACCAAAAAGGGGGAGATTGTCAGGAAAATGGACCCTAGGCCCATTTACTTTGGATTTTGGTGTTTAATGACCAACACAACCAAATTGAACTAATGAATTTGCAAGTAATTGTTTTGTAGTTCAATAGGGTGCAAGACATGACTTGGACGAAGGCGACATGATGATCCCACGATCAACACCATCAGCAAGACCCTAGAAGCACAAGAGAAGATCCAAGATATCAAGCAAAGTCCAAGCACGAAGATGGGAACCAAGCTGGATGCAAGATCGCGAACAAACGAGCTCGACAGAGGTGACCAGACATGGCCCTATGAGGACCGGATGTGTCCGATCAATTGCTTGGCAACAACAGGCATTAGCAGCAGTGATCGGATGCTGAGTGAGGCAGTGGTCGGATGCATGGACTTCACTGTTCATTGTCGTGGCAACAACTCAGTGAGGACTAGTCGTAGCGGTACTGGATGACCGGACGCACAAAGTGCATTGACCGATCATGTCCAGAGAGGTTCCAGAGCGGCATAAATGTGAGCAGACATGTCCGGTCGATGATGATGGACTCGGCAGTGCATCCGATCTCTACACGCGTGCTCAATAGTTGGGACGACCGGACACATCTGGTCAGGACGACAGCAGTGTCCGGTCAGTGGTAGAAAGCTGGGTTTCGTCCCCAACGGCTACTTTCTCCATGGGACTTATAAATAGACCACCCAACCGGCCATTTGAGGTATGGAGAGCTAAGGAAACATACCAAGGGTGTTGATACACCACTTTAGTGATCTCCACTTGCATAATGCTTAGTGATACATTCGATGATTAACATAGGTGCTTTGCGAAGTGCTTAGGTTAGTTAGACCACCGCTTATGCGCTTGCTCTTGGTTTAGGCCTAGTGTTTAGTGAGATTTGCACACCTCTTACCACTCGGTGCTTGCGTGCACCATTGTTTTACATTGGAGGGGCTTGTAGTCTTGCGAGATCACACCAACCACGGTTGTGGTGTGGCCGCCACCATGTACTGAAGGGAACAAGGCCCACGACGGTTTGGCCGGAAGCTTGATAGTGAAGATGACGGGGAGCAGTCCGGGAGAGGCTTGCTAGAAGGCACACCAGAGACCCACTTGTGCGTGGGGAAGTCCTGAGGCTATCCATGGAGTTACCCAACTAGGAGGTTGGCCCTTGAGAGGGGCTCCATTTAGGATTAGGGGGAAGCTTGCGCGCATCTTGATACCTCGGTAAAAATACCGAAGTCGTTGATGGGAGTTTGCATATCTCTACCTTACTCTTTAGCTTCCGCATTTACATTGCAATCTTGGTTTGTGCTTTACTTTCCTAGCTTAGTGATAGGCTAGTTGATAGGTTTGGAACCTAGGTTACATAACTCCTTTTTGCGGTAGAGATAGCAACACACTAGCAAAATCGTAGATACACATTTAGATAGTTTATCTTTTGTATAGGTTTTTGCTAAGAATAAAAAGAGGCCATAGTTTAGAGTTAGAGTTTTAAGTTGCCTAATTCACCCCCCCTCTTGGGCGTCATGGTCCCTTACACGACCTTTTTGGTGCGAGCGAGAATTCAGGAATTGGGTCACCAGTTCACCACAGCTCGAGGCGCAATAGGAAAGGACTCAAGGATGAATCAGTCACTAGGACAATGACAAGCAGTGCTATGCCTGGGTCGTGTGTGTGACTATGTGTGCTATTCCTATGAGCAAACCGTGTCTGGCTACTTTCATGAGCCAGACTAAATCGCTCAGGAGTTCGGACGCTGCTAGGGTTGAAGTGTACTTACATCATGTTCCCTGGTTGGCTCTAAGTTTTGCAAAACTACAGGTGAGCCTACATGTGTATGTGAATGTGCTTGGGTAGAGAGGCTAAGGTTAAAGTGGATGTGACTGACCGATGTACCGGAAGCTATTGTGAGACTGGTTGTAGTCGCTTGGGGTGCGGTGAGCCCCCGAGCGTCTGCTCGTGACAAAGTCATCATGCTCTCTGGGCTACGAGCTGATGAGGGCACTTCTTCGGTGCTTGGAACGGTCGTAGCCGGCATGGATCAACCTCTTGGATGGCTTTGGGTCGACCTTTGCTGGCTCGACATCCTCGGTGGGCTTGCGAGCCCCTGAGGGTGACTTCTTTGAGTTTGGCCCGCTGTAGCTTCTAGCCGGGAGGATTCATGCGTTCTGATGCTCGAGCCTTCATGGCATGATAACGTTGTGTTTTTGCTCTTGGATGCGGTTGCTACTCTTGATGAAGTACCGGCTTGGCCTGTCGCTATGGGTGTGGGTTCTAAGGGCAATGCGAGTTAGTCCACTCAGCATGGCGCGTGGTGCGCTCAGGGAGCCCGCTTCCTTGGATGCACGTGCCTTTGGATGAAGGCTGATAGTTCATTGAGATGTGATGGATGGTTTGTTCGCCGTGTAGGACTATGTCCTAGTTCTGGGCTTGGCCTTGCGAGGGGTGGCGCCGGGTAGCCACCTGATCGCTAACGATGCCGCCGTGTGGTGGCGGGTGAATTCGTTGCTCATGAGTGCCCTAACATGCTTCGCTCCACTAGTCATGGGGACGCTGCTTGGGGTGTGGTTCTATTGCCAAACCTAGGCTTCTCATGCAATTGGCCTGGATGGGGTAGAAGCTGGTGATGGGTGTTGACCCATTGGCGTGGATGACCTTGTGGTTCCCCAAAAGGATGTGGTTGGTCGAGGCCATTCCTTGGGCGAGCTCACCTTGAGCCTTGGGCATTTAGCTTCCTGGGTGGAAGATTTGGCCGTGGCTCGTGGCGAAAGAGGGTACTGACCGCCCTATGTTGGTGAACTCTGGAATGGCCCATGTGTGTTCGCTCTAGATCGCAGGGTCCAGATCTCCTAAGCGGAGGTCTAGAACATGGTTAAAGGCAGACGTTGGCGCTGGCCCTCTGACGTCGGTGAACTCATAGTTTTTGTGGTGGATGTGGCCACCATGGGCCATTCCACAAGTGAGTCCATCGACGGTGCGAGGAGCCATCACTTCCTTCTCAATCAAATAAGAGTGCACGTCTGTCCCCAACCTGGCGCACCAACTGTTAGTGTTTTTTAAATGGGACTAGTAAATTTATATGATTGTTGCTCTGGTCTAGGAAGACAATGGTAGCATCTAAAAGACACGAGGATTTATACTAGTTTAGACCGGAGCCCTATGTCCAGTCTTAGAGATGATCAAGTGCGTGCAACTTGCTTGAATGCTCTAAAGTTCTTACAATGGGGGGGTGCAAGAATGGTGGAAGCGGTAGGAGAGCTAGAGCTAGGAGATGGGTTGCCCAAAGGAAAGTTGTTGGCATGAAAATGTGTCGTCACACAGCAAGCCGAAAGGATCTGCTTGATGGAGCTAGAGATCCGCTTGGCTTCAATGTAGCACCCGGTTTTAAAGACAAAACCAGATACACACTATATGTGAGCCCAGGAAGTCAAATCTCACATATAGCCACAAATCAGGGTAATATCAAGAGACAATACTTATTACATAACATATTAGTAAAAAGAAAAGTACCCTCAGAGTATAGACAATGGAAAGTTGACTCTGATCTTCTGGCGAAGACTCCAAATCCATAGGGACGACTGACTAGTTGACCACAAGCCTTACACCTCCAGACTGGCAATCTAGTACCCATCCGGGATTTTTATCCAATGTATAGAAAAGTAAAACAAGCGTAAGTACATGTCGTACTTAACAATTATATCATGGGGTTCATGAGGCTCAAAAGGGCTGACACTGGTTTAACTGCGATTAGCTTTAATAGATCATCTTTTTAGCAATTGGCTGGCAACAAGTTTATCCATAAGCCCATAAACTCATGATCAAGTAAACATGAATAATGTATAGCATAAACAATCAATTATTAGCATCATCATTATCCATTAGTGATCATCTCTATTCCATAAGGGTCTAAGGCCGCTCGTGTCCGTGAGCACGGCTATTATAACAGTTTTATACTCTGCAGAGTTTGTACACGTTCACTGTGAGTTGTGATTTACCCTTTCACCCGAGGTAGCTATTCTCTTGACCCACTTCCAAGGAAGGTCGACAGGGTTCACTATGAAGCCATTCAAAAAATTCGTCTAACATGTTAGGGCCGCCAGGTGTATGTGGCCCATCTCTAGGAGTGGCAAGCGTGGGCATCGCAGCATGGTACACACTTCCTAGCGGCAAAGGAAACATACCCCACGCCTCAAGGGTAACCACTAACAAGCTAGAAAAGATCCTCATACTAAGCTAAAGCTAGAGCCATATGACCCTCACAGCTGTACTGTAAGTCCTGGATGATCGCTTACAGATAAGTCCTTAGGGAGAGGAATCTGAAGCATATAAACACTTCAGCCCCCTGTGTCCATGTTACTAAAAAGTCATGTTTTAATGTTTATTGCATATATCATTAGTCAAGTTACAAGATCATGGTTTTGATTAAGCACTAGCAAAAACTATCCCAATGCATTATCCCAAAGGTTTTCAAGGTACAAGTTATCAAATATCTAGGATATCCTATTTGGCATCAAGGTAGACACATGCAATATGAATTAAGTGTTTAAATGTGAATAGGTAACAAGGATAATCCCATGCTATACTTGCCTTACACACCGATCCTTCGGTAAGCTTTATTCTTTGATGTCTTTCTTCTTCTTTCTGGATCACCACGTGTATCTCACCGACTGGACAATCGTAGAACACCACACAAACATCCATACACATACATGCATAGCATACAGTTGCATCTATATCAGAACAGTACATCAATCATAGAAAAATAAGTAAAAGAGATTGATATACGATTCTACGCATCACTACGAACACACAGTCGCGAGAGGCACGCTAATCGAAGCTACGGTTCAAAAGTTACAACTACCGAGAGATTTGCTTAATACGTGGAAAATAAACTATAGGCTTCATTTATGTTAACTATATGAATTCATATACAAAAGATATTTACAAATAATATAGATTAAATTAAGTCAATCTTAGATTTAAATTATAAAACAAAAGTAAAACAAATCATATTTTATATATAAAACCTAGTTGCATCATTATTAATCAAGATATGATTTAAACTATGATTTTTATAAAATAGTAATATAGTAAACATCATTACTAATACGTAGATCTCATCGTTATGAAACAAACACAACTTGAACGGACTATTTCAGAGTTGAAAGGAATAAGTTACGATTTAAACAAGTTTTACTTTAGTTAAATAATAGATTAAATCTACCCATGAATTTGAAATATTGGAGACATGCCTAACAGTTGTATAAACATGTAGAAAACATAAATACGATCCTAACGCAATTTGAACTTGTCAAATTGGACTTAAAACACAAAAGTTACGCATGAAATAAGGTTCAGTGGCATTTCTGTAAATATTTGAACTCATTTTTGAATTAAAACAATTAAAATTCTGAATTTAAATGTATTTTGGACTGGGCATACTATTTCTGGAAAACACAGGGTCTAAAGTGAATAAAAACAGGACTGATTTGTATTTATTTTGAACTAAACCAGACTGCGGGTTGATTCTACAAAAATAGGAGGGCTTAACTGCAAAACGTGGGGCTTTGACTGGGGGTTGACTTGGCTGTTGACCAGGCTGACGCGTGGCGGCATAGGGTTGGTGCGGTTCACCACGTGGCGGTGGACAAGTGCTGACGCGGTGGGGTGGAATGGGTCTACGGCCCACGGTGGACCGGCCACTTAACCAATCGGTGCGTTCTAATCTCAGCCATTTAGACGAAACCGACGGCGCAGCATGATCGGGAGATCCTCCGGCGAGCCTGCCATTGCCGGTGGCGAGCCGAGCTCGGCGGCGGTCGTCGAGAGGGCGTTTCGGACCTCCTCGGAGCGAACTGAAGGCATCTACATGAAGCTCAGAACCCCACGAACTCTATGGCGTACCCAATGGGGGCAGGGATCTCGTCGAGGCAACGATCCGCGGCGGTGCCATTGTTGGCGGCTTGGAAGCTCGCTGTTACGACGCTCCAAGGCACTAAACTCGACAAGGAGGGGACGAGGGGGTCCAGGAGCTCACCGCGACTCGTACTGGGGTGGTCGTGTCGTCTGGGAAGCTTCGATGGGGCGGGTCACCGTCGGCGGCGATGGCTGGAGAGAGAGAGGGCACGGGTGGACGGAATCCGAGAAAAACGAAACCGAAATCGAGAAGGGGAGGCACCTACGGCTGCGTCGGGTCATGGCGGATTTCACGGGCGCATCGGCGTCAAGGGTTATGCTCGGGAGTGGGGGACTCACCGACGACGGTGAGCTGTTGGACGCGGGCAGAGGAAAGGGAAGAAGGGAGGCGCTCGGTTCGGGCTTTATAGGTGAGCAGGCGCGGCATACAAGGAAGGGGGAGCGGGGCGCGCGGGCGAGATGGGGCGCTTGCCTTGCGGGAGAGACGACGGCGGTGGCTTGCTGTTCGGGCGTGCGCTATCGGCGGGGGAGAGAAAGGAAAGAAGCACTGGGAAGAAAGGAAGGGAAGACGACGAGCGCATGCGGGCAGCTGACAGGCAGGGCCGGCAGCGCAGTGAGAGAGAGAAGGGAGGCGGCTGCTGGCGGGCGTAGGCGCGCGGGCAGGCCGAAACGGAGCAGGCCGAGCGGACAGGGCGCCAGCTGGGCCACACGGTGGAGCTGGGCCGCGCGGGCGACGACGTGCGAGCTAGGCTGCCGAGCGGGCCGAATCCGGGAAAAACAGGAAAGAGGGGGAGTGGAGCAGGCCGAGTGGGCCATGCGAAGCAGGCCGGAAGGAGGGAAAGGGAGGGGCAGCTGGGCCGGCCAATTCCTGGGCTAGGCTTAAAAATGAAGAATAGAATATTTTTAAAATAAAAAAATCCTTTTCTATTTCTAAATTCTATTTCTTTTCTTAATTCAAAACCATTTCAAATATGAACCAAATCAAGCATAAATATGATTTCAATGTACTTTATAATTCCAACATAGATGAACCAATTTTTGGTAAGTTTCCAAAAATAACTTTTTAAGTTCTTACATTTTCCAATTCCTTTTCTTTTTCTAATCTTCCAATTCTAAGCTAAATTCAAATCCAATTCGAGTATGGTTTCAAATATACTTTCCCATTCAATAAAAATGGACAATTCCATTAGGCTTTCCAAGATAAACTTTACAACTTTAAAAATACTTTTATTTTCTAATTTTCTTTTCTTTCTTTACTTTTATTTCAAAGCCATTTTCAAACTCTTTTTCAAAAGCATTTTAACCATTTTGACTTTTAAACTAAAACCACTCAACCAATAAAATTAAATGCAATAGCATGTATGCATCAAACATATTGCTACCTTATAATGTATTTTAAATTAATGAAAATTTTTATTTTCCTATATTTCATGTGCACAAAATTCATAAATAAATCATTTTAACTCTACTTTAAAAGAGACAATTTTTAGGGTGTTACAATTCTACCCCCCTTAAGATGAATCTCGTCCTCGAGATTCGGAAGACGTCAACTAAGAGATGGGAATACTCCATCCTTGGATTCTTCTTTACTTTCTCGTGCTGTTCCATCGTCTTGATAAAGATCCATTTTACCATACATACCTGTGCCCCTACTCCAAGTAATTTGCCTCACTAATTCCAAAACTTTGACAGGTACATTGAACAACTCTCAAGTAACCCTAATCACTAGGCTATAATTCTCTTTCCTCATATGTTCACCTTTCAACAAAGCTTCCTTATCTTCTTGGTCCAAAAGATGATCTACCACTAATCTCCAAGACATTAATGATCCTGGTTAAGTTGCTTGAACTAGAAATACAACTCTTAATCCTTAGTGTCTTCCAAACCTTCTTAGCACAATTCTTCGTTGCTAAGGGCATCGGCCATGACTTCGCTTCTTGAAGTGATAGCACTTTTCCAAGTCACAATCAATCTCATTCCAACAAGGTTATCACAAGCTCAAAGACTAACTTGGTGAAGATGTCCTATATTCTCTTGTGATCTTCCTAGATATTACTTTTACCTTCAAGAAGATGGTACTTCCATACATCGCAATGGATAACTCTAGATAACAGGTTAGTTCAACTCATGATTATAAGGACACATCCTACACCTTCACAAGATGCATTATTGTAGATACAAAGCTCTCGTCCTGATCTACAAGCTAATACCTAGGTTTTACTTCGACCTCTTGGACTCCTTCAAACGCTTGGCTGAAGTCTCTTGGTCCAAACTAACTTAAAAGCTTCTCCAGTAACTTTATCAACATCTTGCTGGTCTTGGATAAACCTTTCTTGGACTTCTAACCAAAACTCATTGAAACTCTGAGTTCTCTCTTACATCCTTGAGTACCACCACGCTTCCGCTGCGCACTCTGATTTCCGCTGTGCAAACTTGAACATATGATACTTTATCTTACCAATTCTTCAACTTGGCTACCCCCCTTAAGATGATACAACTAGGGGACACCAAAGTATAGCTTGCATCATCTTGTGATTGCAGTCTACTATTGTCCAGAAACTCCTCATGACTTTTGATCGTCCAAAATCAGAGATGTGAACCGATAAAGATAGGCTGCTCTAAGACAGGATAGTAAAAACAGAAGAAAATCGTAACCCAACTATTTATTTCAGTAATTCTTATACCTTAAACCTATAAACTAAATGAAATTGTGGGAACACCCAACAAGATCATTGCAATCATTACAAAGATGCAAAACAAGCATAAACATAATGACAATTCGACAAAGCACTTAAAAATGCATAACTCATTCATCGACTCAACTTGCGATACTATCGTTTTTATTACATAAGGGGCACAAATTCCTAATTCTTAAAAATGGCATGATTACAGGGACATCTCTCGCATGGGAGTGACACATCATCCACTACATCAATTTCACCATATGCTTCTTTTGGGTTGGGTATCACTGACACTTCCTGGTGACAGTCCGGTTGTGATCTAACTCTGGCTGCTTCCATGGTGTACTTGTTGATTCTTCTGTGGGCAAGATTTAACATAATGTCCTTCCTGCTGGCAATGATAACACTTCCTCTTAGCTAGATCTTTTGTGATGTCATACTCCATAGAATTGTTGTTTAGAGTATTGTTAGCTTGCTGACTCTGTAAGTTCATCTTTGTTTGATTGGACCGCTTTTTAGCTCGCTTGATCTTTCAGGGTTGAAACTCTGTGTAGGTGATTGTCCACCCATCTATACATACCTCATGTGGAAAGACTGGAGTAACCTTAGCTTGAGAAACTTCCAATTCTTTAGAGTCTGAGTTTAACTGACTAGGGATTGGAGTTGGATGTGATGATGTAATAGAACTCGAATGTTGATTGCTTTCCAATTCTGACTCTGGTGAGATCTCCTTTCTCTTCTTATCCATATTGTCCTTAGGTACAGGCTGAATACCTTCATACTCAATTCTTTCTCCTGATGGTGCGGTTAGAAGCACCGAACGCTGGGCATACTTGATCACTCCTTTACAAGCAGATAGCCATCCTATTCCAAGAATGACATCAATGTCTACTAACTCTAATACAATAAGGTTTGCTTCAAATTTTACTCCTTTGATGTTAAGACTAACCCTTGGGCATATGCGGTTTGCCTTCATTTCTCCTTCTGGGGTCTTAACTATCACTGGTCTCCTCATTGGAAGCATAGCTATCTCATGTTCCTTTACGTATGCACTAGAGATAAATGAATGTGAAGCTCTGGGGTCAAACAGCACTGTGGCGAGAGTTGAGTTTACTGGAATGAAACCATACACAACCTCCTTAGCTCCATGAGTGGTCATCATATCCACATTATTCAATCTTCCTTGCTCATGTTTCTTCTGGACCTTCTGTTCTTGCTTCTGCTGTGGGTGATCATGGCATTCATGTGCCATTCTTCCAATATCTTCATTGGACTTCATATTCTTCCAAGCTTCTGTTACTTGTCTCTTCACTAGTCCCTTTGGTATGTTGGTTTGACCTTGTGGCAAGCACTGCTAAAAACTCCTAGGTTGAGTCATTCCTTCTGGTGCTTGTTGTTGCATAGCTACAAACTTCTCCTTATTGAATGTAGTCAAGGGCAACGTAGCTTGGTCCTCCTGACCTTTGCTACCGGTGGTCTCCTCATTACAATCCATCTATACAGACAAAGATAGAGGATTGAGAATAGAGACAAAGTTTTCATAACAGACAGAGGTGGAAGTGAGCATAAATTTTAGCAAATAGCAAGGTTGGAGAGAAAACAAGAACTAAGCAAAATAAAAGCATGCTAAAACGTCCAGTTCTATCTAGGCTTACGTCCTACAGTTAGCATTGCTCTGATACCACTTTGTAGCACCCGGTTTTAAAGACAAAACCAGATACACACTATATGTGAGCCCAGGAAGTCAAATCTCACATATAGCCACAAATCAGGGTAATATCAAGAGACAATACTTATTACATAACGTATTAGTAAAAAGAAAAGTACCCTCCGAGTATAGACAGCGGAAAGTTGACTCCGATCTTCTAGCGAAGACTCCAAATCCATAGGGACGACTGACTGGTTGACCACAAGCCTTACTCCTCTAGACTAGCAATCTGGTACCCATCCAGGATTTTTATCCAATGTATAGAAAAGTAAAACAAGCATAAGTGCATGTCGTACTTAACAATTATATCATGGGGTTCATGAGGCTCAAAAGGGCTGACACTAGTTTAACTGCGATTAGCTTTAATAGATCATCTTTTTAGCAATTGGCTGGCAACAAGTTTATCCATAAGCCCATAAACTCATGATCAAGTAAACATGAATAATGTATAGCATAAACAATCAATTATTAGCATCATCATTATCCATTAGTGATCATCTCTATTCCATAAGGGTCCAAGGCCGCTCGTGTCCATGAGCATGGCTGTTATAATAGTTTTATACTCTGCAGAGTTTGTACACGTTCACTATGAGTTGTGATTTACCCTTTCGCCCGAGGTAGCTATTCTCTTGACCCACTTCCAATGAAGGTCGGCAGGGTTCACTATGAAGCCTTTCAAAGAATTCGTCTAACATGTTAGGGCCGCCAGGCGTATGTGGCCCATCTCTAGGAGTGGCAAGCGTGGGCATCGCAGCATGGTACACACTTCCTAGCGGCAAAGGAAACATACCCCGTGCCTCAAGGGTAACCACTAACAAGCTAGAAAAGATCCTCATATTGAGCTAAAGCCAGAGCCATATGACCCTCACAGCTGTACTGTAAGTCCCGGATGATCGCTTACAGATAAGTCCTTAGGGAGAGGAATCTGAAGCATATAAACTCTTCAGCCCCCTGTGTCCATGTTACTAAAAAGTCATGTTTTAATGTTTACTGCATATATCATTAGTCAAGTTACAAGATCATGGTTTTGATTAAGCACTAGCAAAAACTATCCCAATGCATTATCCCAAAGGTTTTCAAGGTACAAGTTATCAAATATCTAGGATATCCTATTTGGCATCAAGGTAGACACATGCAATATGAATTAAGTGTTTAAATGTGAATAGGTAACAAGGATAATCCCATGCTATACTTGCCTTACACACCGATCCTTCAGTAAGCTTTATTCTTTGATGTCTTTCTTCTTCTTTCTGGATCACCACGTGTATCTCACCGACTGGACAATCGTAGAACACCACACAAACATCCATACACATACATGCATAGCATACAGTTGCATCTATATCAGAACAGTACATCAATCATAGAAAAATAAGTAACAGAGACTGATATACGATTCTACGCATCACTACGAACACACAGTCGCGAGAGGCACGCTAATCGAAGCTACGGTTCAAAAGTTACAACTACCGAGAGATTTGCTTAATACGTGGAAAATAAACTATAGGCTTCATTTATGTTAACTATATGAATTCATATACAAAAGATATTTACAAATAATATAGATTAAATTAAGTCAATCTTAGATTTAAATTATAAAACAAAAGTAAAACAAATCATATTTTATGTATAAAACCTAGTTGCATAATTATTAATCAAGATATGATTTAAACTATGATTTTTATAAAATAGTAATATAGTAAACATCATTACTAATACGTAGATCTCATCGTTACGAAACAAATGCAACTTGAACGGACTATTTCAGAGTTGAAAGGAATAAGTTACGATTTAAACAAGTTTTACTTTAGTTAAATAATAGATTAAATCTACCCATGAATTTGAAATATTGGAGACATGCCTAACAGTTGTATAAACATGTAGAAAACATAAATACGATCCTAACGCAATTTGAACGGGTCAAATCGGACTTAAAACGCAAAAGTTACGCATGAAATAAGGTTCAGTGGCATTTCTATAAATATTTGAACTCATTTTGAATTAAAACAATTAAAATTCTGAATTTAAATGTATTTTGGACTGGGCATACTATTTCTGGAAAACACAGGGTCTAAAGTGAATAAAAACAGGGCTGATTTGTATTTATTTTGAACTAAACCAGACTGTGGGTTGATTCTACAAAAATAGGAGGGCTTAACTGCAAAACGCGGGGCTTTGACTGGGGGTTGACTCGGCTGCTGACCAGGCTGACGCGTGGCGGCATAGGGTTGGTGCGGTTCACCATGTGGCGGTGGACCAGTGCTGACGTGGTGGGTAGAACGAGTCTACGGCCCACGGTGGACCGGCCACTTAACCAATCGGTGCACTCTAATCTCAGCCGTTCAGACGAAACCAACGGCGCAGCATGATCGGGAGATCCTCCGGCGAGCCTGCCATTGCCGGCGGCGAGCCGTGCTCGGCGGCGGTCGTCGGGAGGGCGTTCCGGACCTCCCCGGAGCGAACTGAAGGCATCTACGTGAAGCTCAGAACCCCGCGAACTCTATGGCGTACCTAACAGGGGCAGGGATCTCGTCGGGGCAACGATCCATGGCAGCGCCATTGTTGGTGGCTCGGAAGCTCGCTGTTATGACGCTCCAAGGCGCTAAACTCGATAAGGAGGGGACGAGGGGGTCCAGGAGCTCACCGCGACTCGTACTGGGGTGGTCGTGTCATCCGGGAAGCTTCGATGGGGCGGGTCACCGTCGGCGGCGATGGCTAGAGAGAGAGAGGGCGCGGGTGGACGGAATCCAAGAAAAACGAAACCGAAATCGAGAAGGGGAGGCACCTATGGCTGCGTCGGGTCGTGGCGGATCTCACGGGAGCATTGGCGTCGAGGGTTGCGCTCGGGAGTGGGGGACTCACTGGCGGCGGTGAGCTGTTGGACGCGGGCAGAGGAAAGGGAAGAAGGGAGGCGCTCGGTTCGGGCTTTATAGGTGAGCAGGCGCGGCGTACAAGGAAGGGGGAGTGGGGCGCGCGGGCGAGATGGGGCGCTTGCCTTGCGGGAGAGACGGCGGCGGTGGCTTGCCGTTTAGGCGTGCGCCATCGGCGGGGGAGAGAAAGGAAAGAAGCACGGGGAAGAAAGGAAGGGAAGACGATGAGCGCATGCGGGTAGCTGATAGGCGGGGCCGGCAGCGCAGTGAGAGAGAGAGAAGGGAGGCGGCTACTAGTGGGCGTAGGCGTGTGGGCAGGCCGAAACGGAGCAGGCCGAGCGGACGGGGCGCCAGCTGGGCCACGCGGTGGAGATGGGCCGCGCGGGCGACGACGTGCGAGCTGGGCTGCCGAGCGGGCCGAATCCGGGAAAAACAGGAAAGAGGGGGAGTGGAGCAGGCCAGCAGAGCAGGCCGAGCGGGCCATGCGAAGCAGGCCGGAAGGAGGGAAAGGGAGGGGCAGCTGGGCCGGCCAATTCCTGGGCTAGGCTTAAAAATGAAGAATAGAATATTTTTCAAATAAAAAAATCCTTTTCTATTTCTAAATTCTATTTCTTTTCTTAATTCAAAACCATTTCAAATATGAACCAAATCAAGCATAAATATGATTTCAATGTACTTTATAATTCCAACATAGATGAACCAATTTTTGGTAAGTTTCCAAAAATAACTTTTTAAGTTCTTACATTTTCCAATTCCTTTTCTTTTTCTAATCTTCCAATTCTAGGCTAAATTCAAATCCAATTCGAGTATGGTTTCAATTATACTTTCCCATTCAATAAAATGGACAATTCCATTAGGCTTTCCAAGATAAACTTTACAACTTTAAAAATACTTTTATTTTCTAATTTTATTTTCTTTCTTTACTTTTATTTCAAAGCCATTTTCAAACTCTTTTTCAAAAGCATTTTAACCATTTTGACTTTTAAACTAAAACCACTCAACCAATAAAATTAAATGCAATAGCATGTATGCATCAAACATATTGCTACCTTATAATGTATTTTAAATTAATGAAAATTTTTATTTTCCTATATTTCATGTGCACAAAATTCATAAATAAATCATTTTAACTCTACTTTAAAAGAGACAATTTTTAGGGTGTTACATTCAACGCCGGGATAACTAATCCTGCGTATTCCTCCCGAGACGTGTCAGTCAATTTGACCCTGCAATTGACAAAGAGAGAAAGTTTATTAGTAATTTAAGGTGGAATATGCTGGTCTGTGCCCAGACAGTTCCAAGTGTGCCGCTTCAAGAGCAGCCAGACGGGAAAAAACGACTAAATAGCCAATACGCACAGAAATTGGCTATTACGGACTATAAAGCTCATGGGTAACGATTGATTTTATGTTGACAGTTACAGTACACATAGGTATAAATGAGATCATCAGCTAGGTAGATATTACCAGTGTAAATCATTGAACCGATGAATCTAACGAGAAAGGATATAACATGCGAATAAATCGACTATCTAATACAAATGAATGTACAGATGCTCTAATCTGTTACCATCAACAGTGAGGTTCGACTGGATCGATGGCAGCTATGATGATAATAACAAACTAAAACCGAAGAATCCATAAAATCATCTATACTTCGACAGGCTTTTCCAAAAGACATGCTATACGTGAAAGCTCAAAATGGATTGGCTGAAACAGCTGATTCAGGTGAAAAGGGACTACAGCGTGTGAACAATCGATTATTTCGCATGGACAAACCTATGGACTCATCATACCTAACCTGCTATCTCTAACATTGGGGTTCGACCGGATCGATGCAGCCATGATAAAGATAACAAATCAAACCTTTAAAGTAAACAACTCTATTCACGTTTAACAGAATCATGTGAACGCACTGTAGGTGTTAACGCATAGGAGATCAACTATTTAGCCAATGCAGGCATAGCAAATAGTTAAGGTTGCGCCTGATCGAGAACAAATCTACCAACTAGCATCCTCCAATCTATAGTGCTATCAGTGGGAACCGACCGGATCGTTACAGCCATAATAGTGAATCGTAGACCAGACTACTAGCCAGCAAACCTCTTCAAGATCATACGTGCCTTAACCATGTACTATGCACGATCAAGATCAAAATAGAACAACCGATGAAACATAAACCATCGCTCAAGGTAAACAATATCATGTTGTAGCAAGGCAAACGATGGACTAAAGGATATGAGGCCAATCTAGATCAATCTCAACCGAGCAGGTTGATATTGCTAAAAACTAATAATGATAAAAACATCAGCAAGATCGGTAACTTAATGAATCTACCCGAAGGACGCCACCCTTAGGTAGAACCGATAACTTGACCTTAATCTAGCTCGAGCAGTGGAGGTCGACCGGATTGATATGGCCATACTTGAACTAGACAAGAATCGATAACTAGCTTATACTAGAGTTCGTAGTGGAGGTCGACCGGATCGATGCAACCGTACAAACCAAAGCATAAGCCATGATGGTACTTGAAGACAAGCCAGAGGTCGACCGGACTGATGCAGCCCTACTCGTTGAAGAACTCACCAAGATCTACTCTACTCCTACTCCTAAGGGTTGGCCGGAGCCAAAAAAAGTAAATTGTATTTGATTGATTGGATGTTCCTTTATAATAGCCGGGGTCCAATATTTATACCTGGAATCTAAACATGAGTCCTACTTATGCATGATTCATTACAATCTTTGGCATAAGAGAAAACATTCCTAATTTAAGATAACTTGGACCCTAATCTTTCCCTTTTTGTAGAGCCCGACATGTTTCTCCTGACGCCAATCGTAGCTTGCTATCGTTATCTGCTGGCATCATCCGAAGAGAGCTGATTCCAGTGTCGCATTTGAATCAGCTAATATCGACTTTTATTCAATTGATTCCTTGATGACACGATCTCTAGGAGCTTCGAATTCCCGCATTCCTCTTCCCAAATTTTGGTGTAAACACATGCCCCCAATTTTGGGATAAAAGTAATTTTATTCCAAAATTTCCATGTCGGTGCCTCTGATAGGTCCGTAGTCATGGGTAGAGAATCTTGATCTGGGGTCCATTATCTATCATCATCTTTGCCAGCTTATGAGCCCATGCTTCAAAGCTTTACGAGAGCATCATTACTTCACAGGCGCTTGGATCCTTCTTTCCAGGCCGACTATAAATGTCTATCTGACTCTGGCAAGAGCAACTCAACAACTTCAGTTATGTTTCTCCTCTGTTTGCTTCCTCGAGTGCCCCTGGCTCTATCAGACCCTCCATGGTCTAATTCCTTTCTATGAGGATCTTGAGTGGTTAGAAGAAGTCTTGTGCATAGGGTGATTGTGTCGCTCATTTTAGCGCCTTGTCGAGCACGAGGATCAGCTACTACGGTTAGAAGAATTCTTGTGACATCACCTGAGTTTTCTCACCATGATCGCAGAGCTATTCTAGTGTTTGCAAGGGCTAAAATGTGTGGACACCTTCCCCTTGTTCACTACATCAAATGCCTATTGGGAAAACCATAGACTTCTTTCCCACGATTTCCCAGCCACCGATAAATGGGCATCTCTTAATAGGTAGCTTTCTTTCCCATTGTTTCCTAGTCACCGAGAAATTGGTTGGGTATACGGGCATCTTTTAAGCAGGCGGCCTTTCCTCTTCCCCTAATGCAATTTTATCAACGGGCCGATATTACTTGGTCCATGATGACCTTCGGCCTTGTGGGGATCTAGACTCCCTTTAATCCAAAGAAGTCTTGGTGGGTTGATCGCCAGTTAATGTAAACCCTTCGTATCAATCCCATGATAGTTTGTAATTATGGGAAGCAATAAGTCTAAATTTGTTGTCTCTTCGTGATCCATCCCCTAAATTTCTAGAGTGTCGATCCATTTCCATATCTAACTTTAATTCCATAACCCCGGCCAAGCCTATCTTCTCACCTCCCGAGCTATATATACGGGCCATGGCTGTGGATAAAAAACAACCTGCTTCATCCCAACCCTTCTGTATCTTTGGTGTGATTCTACCTTCCTATATGTTTGAAGGCATGGAGAACGACAAGAGGTCTGCTGAGGAGGCCTTCAACGGGTCTGTGTCACCACGCCGGTGTCTTCGTCATCAGGAAGGTGCAACCCAGGATGCTCCTATCATCCCAAAGCATAAGGACGACTCTGCTCAACTTATGGGGTCGTCCTTGTCAATAACTCACCGCCAGCTCCCCTGCTACCTGAGGAGGTGGATCGACAATGACGATCTGCTTGCCACCATCGATTGGGCTGGCTAGAAGTTCGTCGACTGCCTCTCCATCGCAGAATTGGCTCTGGCCTTGGCTCGATGCCGATCACCCTCCGAGGCCAACCTAGTGGAGGATAGGTTGGCCAAGGCCAAGGCCGGAATCATGGGTGAGATGCCTACCACAACTTTGTGTCTCTTCTTAATTTTATCTTCAAGATCTTGATCATCCCTCCCTTGAATCTGTTAGATCTATTGGCTCAGCTAGAAAGCCTCTGATTAGCTATGGAGTACATGGCAGGATTCGTCAATGCCAGGGGTGCTGTTCTGGTGGTTCGCTTGCACGACATCCCAAACCATGTCAGAGAGGTCGCTCTTCATGGCATTCGTCGTGGTGCTGCCATGGCGTTGGCTGCTACACAAGCCCGCTCTGGCCACGAGCTTTGGCTTCTTCCCCATGGTTTTCCAGCCACCGAACACCCTAGGTATCATGAGCGCCTGGTCAAGGATTTCTTCAACGCCACCAACTCTGTACCCCTTACTTCCTAGGCCAATGACATAGTAAACAAAGTGTTTTCTAGCCTGTAGGTTGTAATAGGTGACACTAGCAAACAATCTCTTTGTCTTAAGTGGTTTCTCTTTTGCTTCATACTTCATGTTCCATGCATCAATTTATCCATGTTTGCTTTGCTCTTATAGGCAATACATATCGTACCGGCTTTTCCCCCATCGGGTTTATTTTTGAACTAGAGGTGACACCCTTCTTATATCGGCTATTAGAACCGATGATCGAACAAATCGGCTATCAAGTATTAATCCAAACGCTAGGATAATATTTCTTTAGATATTTTCCATTGATTGCTCTGTCAAACTCTTCTTCTCCTCCTAGTGTTTCTAGAATATAAGCATTGCCAGGCGCACAATGTTTAATTCGATAAGTTCCTTCCCAATTAGGCGACCATTTGCCAAACTTGTTGTCCTTTGACCCAATCGGCAATTTTACTTTCCAGACTAAGTCTCCTTTAGAAAATTATTTGCCCTTGACCTTTTTATTGTAATACTTTGCAATCCTTAGTTTATTGGCTTCAATATTCTCAAGAGCACGCAACCGATGGCAACTCAAGTCCTCTAAGTTGTCTACCATAAGATTCTTGTAGACTTCGCTGACAAATCATTTTGTAATGTGACACGTCTCAATCCAGTTTAAATTTCCCAAGGAAGGACTGCATTATGACCATACATAAGTTCATAAGGCAATGTTTTAATCGATCCATGACATGCCATCCTGTATGCCCATAATGCCTCATTAAGTGTTGAATGCCACTTCCTTGGCTGCTCCTCAATCTTTTTCTTGATCAGCTTAATCATATCTGATTGGACGCCTCTGCCTAGCCATTAGCCTAAGCATAGTAAGTAGAAGAATTTAGTAGCTTAATTCCCATACTAGTAGCAAAATCTCCAAATTCTTCTGATGTGAACATTGTCCCTTGATCGGTGGTGATAGTTTGAGGAATCCCAAAATGATACACAATATGCTCCTTGACAAAATCAACCATGTTCTTTGAGGTTACTGTCTTCAAAGGAATTGCCTCAACCCACTTAGTGAAGTAATCCGTTGCTACCAATATGAACTTATGTCCTTTACTTGAAGGCGGAAAAATCTAGCCAATTAGATCAATTCCCCAACCTCAAAACGACCATGGTTTGATTATTGGATTCATAGCCGATGCAGGTGATTTCTGAACATTACCAAAACATTGATAGTCTTGGCACCCCTTATAATATTCAAAATAGTCTTCTAGTATTGTTAGCTAGAAATACCCAGTCCTACGAATAATCCATTTCATCTTATAAGCCGATTGATGAGCTCCACATATCCCTTCATGTACTTCACCCATCAACACCTTAGCTTCTTCTTGATTCAAGCATTTAAGCAACACCCCATCGACTGTTTTATAATATAGCTGATCATCTAGTAAAACATACTTAGTTGATTTGTACCTTAGCTTCCTGGTAACTTTCTGTGATGGATTCATAAGGTAATCGGCTATTTCAACTCTCCAATCATTATTCGAGGTTTTACTACTTAAGACCTCTTGAAACACTCGATAACCTGATGCACTCTGAGCTAAATGATTAGCCTCTTGATTCTATGCTCTAGAAATATGTTGAAGAGAGACATGAGAAAATCCTTGAGCAACCCTTGGCACTAATCATAATATCCCCTCAGAGTATCTTCTTTGCATTCATATCAACTAATTAATAATTAATTGTGAATGTCCAAACACTTCAATTGCCTCGGCTTTTACTTCATGAAGAAGTTGAAGCCACTTAAGAATAGCTTAATATTTTGCTTGGTTGTTGGTAATCATTGGTTCAACTAGAAAAGCAAACTCAAAACTTGCCCCCCGAGGTGAAATAATAACAACACCAATGCCACCACCATGCTTGCATGATGACCCATCAAAGAACAACGTCTAGTATACCAGCTCCACATAGCCAATGCTTGGTTTATGATGCTGGGTGACAAAATCGACTATTACTTGCCCTTTGACTGCTTTAGACATTTCGTACCTCAAGTCAAATTTTGACAATGCAAGAATCCACTTTCTCATCCTATCGACATAGAATTTTGTCCTATGCCGAGGACACACGTAGCAAGCCGGAAGGGTCTGCTCGATGGAGCTAGAGATCCACCTAGCTTTAGCGCAAGGGTGGTTGATCCTGTGCACTCCTCCTGAGATGAGCCAGTCAATTTGACCCTACAATTGACAAAAAGAGAAAGCTTATCAGTAATTAAGGGCGGAATATGCCGGTGTTGCCAAACAGTCCCGAATGTCCGGCTTTGAGAGCCAATATGAAAGGAGATCGACTAAATAGCTGATTCCAGCATATTCATAAGAATAAATCGGTTAAAGCTTATGGGGTTGTGTAAGAAGAATCGGTTATCATTATGAATGTCGTTGTTTAAACAAATACTGGTCACTGGCAAAAAGATATCAACTGTAATTAGTTCATGCTAAGCCAATGACTACAAGTAACCGAACTCCTTTATAATAGAAACAGTTCATCATCATTCAACCATTTAATAGAAATAAATCTAATGAATATATTAGATCTCATCTATCGCTATGACCAGTGGGGCATAAGGCAGAATCATGCAGGCCGTAGAAACAACACTAGACTTGACGACCCTAACTTATTACTAATATCAGTGGGGCATGAGACAGAATCATGCAGGCCATAATACAATAATAAGATCATGGGGCTAACACATCTTTCAACCTATCGCTACTTCAACGATCTCGTGATGCAAACTGTTCATGATAGCCGATTCAGGCATAGAGCACAGTTAAGGTCATGCCCTCTCAAGAACAGATCTACCAAATAACAATCCCTACTCCATGGTGCTAACAGTGGGGTGTGAGGTAGAATCACACAGGCCATGATAACGGGCCATGGAACAGTTTTTGCTAACCAATAGATCTACTCAAGATCAAACACGCCTTAACCGCATGCTATGCACGATCAAGATTGATGTAAAACAACTGATAAAACATAACTCATCGTTTAAAGTACAGATTAGATCAGTTTTAGATTAACAAATGATGGGTTAATAAGGATATAAGACCAATCTAGATCAATCCTAATTGGGCAAAGTGATATTGCTGTAATTAAATAAATAATGGAAGTAATAAGCAATATCGGTAACTTAATTAATCTATCCAAAGGAACGCCACCCTTAGATAGAGCCAATAACTTGACCTTGATCTAGTTCATGCAGTGGGGGTCGACTGGATCGATGCAGCCATACTTGAACTAGGCAAGAATCGATAACTAACTTATACTAGAGTCGCAGTGGAGGTCGACCGGATCGATGCAGCCGTACGAACGGAGGTATAAGCCATGACGATACTTACAACAAGCAGTGGAGGTCAACCGGATCAATGCAGCAGTACTTGCTAAAGAACACGCCGAGATCTACTCTACTCCTACTCCTAAGGGGTGGCCGGAGCCGAAAAAGTAAATGACTTGTATATTGGATTGATTGTGTGTTTTACAATAGCCGGGGTTTGGTATTTATACCCGAAACCTACGCATGACTCCTATCTAAGCACTACTCATCATAATCTTTGGACCTATGAGAAAACATTCCTAATTTAAGATATCTTGGACTCTAATCTTTCCCTTTTTGTAGAGTCCAACATGTTTTCTCCTAGCACCGATCGTAGCCCTCACCGTCATCTGCTGGCGTTACCTGAAAAAAGCCGATTCTAGTGTTGCATTCGAATCAGCTAATTTCAATCTGCATGCAATTGCTTCTTTGATGACATGATCTTAGGAGGTTTCAAATCCCTGTGAGACTCCTTCCAAATTTTGGTGTAAACACATGCCCCCCAATTTTGGGATAAAAGTTAATTTATTCCAAAATTATCATGTCTATATCCTTAATTGGTCCACAGTCACGGGTAGAGAATCTTGATCTAGGGTCTACTGTTTGTCGCCGCCTGCATCAGCCCATGAGCCTGTGCTTCAAAACTTTTACAAGAGCATCACTGCTTCACGGGTCACTTGGATTCATCTTCCCGGGTCGACTATAAAATGTCTATCCGACTCTGGTGAGAGCAACTCAACAATCCAGCCATTTTTTTCTTCCATCTGCTCCCTCAAGTGCTTCTAGCTCCATTGGACCCTCCATGGTCCATTCTTTTATTATGAAAATATTGAGTGGTTAGAAGAATTCTTGTGCATAGGGTGATTGTGTCGCTCATTCTAGCGCCTTGTCGAGCAAGAGGATCAGCTACTGTGGCTAGGAGAAGTCTTGTGATATCACCTGTGTCTTCTCACCATGCTCGTAGAGCTGTTCTAGTGCTTACAAGGGCTAAAATGTGTGGACACTTTCGCCTTGTTCGTTCCACCAAATACCCACCGGGAAAACCACAGGCTTCTTTCCCATAGTTTCCCAGCCACCGAGGAATTAGCTGGGCATCTGTTGGGCGGCCTTTCCCCTTTTCCTTGCACAATTCTATCAATGGGCCGATGTGACTCGGTTCATGATGACCTTTGGCCTTGTGGGGATCCAGACTCCCTTTAATCCAAAGAAGTCTTGGTGGGTCGGTTTCTGGTCAATGTAAATTCTTCGTATCCGCCCCACGATATTTTTGTAACTCGGTGAAGCAATAAGTCCGAATTTATTATCTCTTTGTTATCTGTCTCCTGAATTTCTAGAGTGTTGATCTGTTTTCGTTCCTGATTTCAATTTTACACCCCCGGCGAAGTCTATCTTCTTGCCTTCCTGGGCTATATATACGGGCCATGGCTCTGGACCAAAAACCATCCGCTTCGTCTCAAACCTCCTACATCCTTAGTATAGTTTTTGCTTTTTCGTAGGTCTGAAATCATGGAGAACAGCAATAGATCTGCTGAGGAGGCTCCCGATGGATCTACATCATTGCGCCAGCGCATCCATCGTCAAGAGGGCGCACCTCGCGATGCTCCTATCATTTTAGAGCAGAGGGCTAACTCTGCTCAGCCTTTGGGGTCATCCTCAGCACCAATTTGTCACCAGCTTCCCTGCTATCTGAGGAAGCCGAGAGATAACAATGACTTGATTGCTTCCATTGACCAGACCGGTGAGAAACTCGTCGACTGCCTCGCTATTGTGGAGTCAGCTCTAGCCACAGTTCAGGCCAATCACCCCCTGAGGCCAACCCGGTGCGAGAGAGACTGGCCAAGGCTGAAGCCAGAATTGCTGGTGAGATATTTACCATAATTTTCTGTTTCTTCTTATCTTTTGCCTCTAAGATCCTGATCACCTCTTCCTTAAATCCTTTAGATCTATCGGCTCAGCTGGAAAGATTTTGTTTAGCTGCGGACCATGTGGCTGGATTCGTCAATGCCAGGGGCGCTGTTCTGGTGGTTCGTTTGCATGACATCCCTAACCATGTTAAAGAAGTTGCTCTTCATGGCGTTCGCTGCTGCATAAGTTCACTCTGGCCATGACCTTCGCCTTTTTCCCCCTAGAGCTCCAACCACTAGATACCCTAGGGATTATGAGCGCCTGGTCGAGGATTTCTCCGACGTCGCCAACTCTATAGCCCTAACCTCCTAGGCCAATGATATAGTGCACAAAGTATTTTCTAGTCTATAGCTTGTAATAAGTGGTATCAAGCAAACAATTCCCTTGTCTCCAATGATTTTCCTTTTACTTCATGCACCACTTTGCTCGTGTTTATCTCGCTTCTGCGGGCGACACATATCGTACCGGCTTTCACCCTTCTGGGTTTATCTTCGCACTAGAAGCGATACCCTTATGGCATTGGTCATTAGAAGTGACAGCTGAGCAAGTTGGTTGTCAAGTATTACTCCAAACGTTAGGGTAATATTCCTTTGAATATTCCCCATTCGATTGCCCTGCCGAATTCCTCTTCTCCTCTCAGTGTTTCAAAATGTACATATTACCAAGCGCACAACGTTTGATTTGATAAGGTTTCTCCTGATTAGGCGACCATATCGGTTATCTCGCTTTTGACCATCATAAGTATGTCTTCGAGAGCATCCCTTGTGTAGAATTTGATCATACTCTTCGTTATTTAATTATGCTTCTTTTTTCGGCTAAAGAGCCAATTTGATATAGCCGATCCCAGACTTCTAATCCAATCGAGTCTAAAAACATAGCTTTTATTAAGAGAACCCCTCGATTTCCTGCCTTCAGTTGCTCAACGCCGTATCCCCATCGGCACTAGTGAAGTGTCGCCTTGCCTTCCATTAATTGCGATTGCCTTTTGCGCGTCTCGATGCACCCACCTCTTCGCTTCATGTCTTCAAATACCAGTCAATGGCTTTGGCCTCGAACACATCTCCACTCGCAACTGTTCCTTTGCTCTTCTCCGCCTGCCGAAGCCCTATAGCGGTTTTCTTTCTCTCTTCCGTAGATCCACTTATTTTCCATGGCCGACAAGGATAACCGCGACAAGCGCGCTGTAGAGGAGATCCAGGAGGAGAACATGCTGATGAACCAGTGTCTCCGATGTATGAGGTGAGATTGACATTGCCTATTTATGATGATGAACTATTCTAACTTGCCTATAGGTTTGTTGTGAATGACAGTCTTCGCCCTCTCCCTAGGGCCGGTGGGCCTTCTGATGCTGCATCTTCTGTGCTGGCCTCATCGTCGGATTCTTCCGACTCCTACAATGGCGACGATGCCCGACGCTACCTTCATGAGTGGAGGATGGCTCAGAATCGTTATTCCAAGGCGACTTGGGAGAACGACCAACTAGAGATTCGCCTTAGGGTCTCTCAAGCCGCCCTTCACATGGCTAAGGAGGAGGCCAGCGCCGTTCGAGCACGGCTAGCCGAGTCTGATGCCATGGTGGTAGGTGAGACAAATTCCAAGAACGCCTCCTTCCAATTTCCATTATCTTTATCTTGATAGTCTTTTGTTCCTATGACTGTTAGCCTTGACAGTGCAGTTGGAGTCTCTCCAACTGGCGGCGACCGCGACCGTGGATGCCGTCAATACGTGGGGTTCCCCCATCGCCGCTCGTCTCCAAGACATCCCGGCCCGCGTTTAGGAGATCGCCCTTCATGATGTTCATCATGGTGCAGCGGTGGCGCTGACCACGGCGTAGGTCCAGACTGGGTACGAGCTCCACTCCTTGGAGACTGGCTTCCCAATGGGCGATGGCCCTAAGGAACATGAAGACCTAGTCGAGGAATTCATCATGGCAGTGGAAGCCATAGTGGATATCACATCCGCTCAGAACGTGGTGAACAAGGTCTTCGATTAGGTTGTATTTAGGGCGAACTAATGAATGAAATCTTATGCTGTTCCATGATTGTCTTAGTGCAATGCCCTTGTGTATGACTATTTTTATCTTTGTTTTTTTAACTTAAGGTGATACCTTTTTGGTACTGGCTATTAGAGCTGATGACTAAATGAATTGGCTATCAAGTGTTGATCATATGTTAGGATAATGTCCCACAGAACTTTTCATATCAAAGGTCAAACGATTAATCAATCCAGGTCAAGCATCCTATTAAGCGAAACAAAACTTCTTTAAGAACTCCATTAATTCTGAATCGCACTTACAATTTGACTCAGCATCCACATACGTCGGCCTAAACCCATCTCCAGGGCTAATGGTTATTTTTCCTTAATCCAATGGCCGACATGAAGCCGTGACTTTTATTAAAACAAACTCTCAGAGCCGATCGCTTGCATCGGCTGTTGGCTTTCATTGCTAATCTTAATGAAGCCTCCTTCCCATGACTTTCCAGAAAAACATTCGAAGTCTCCTAGTTCCCAAAAGACTGGATCGGCTGTTGTGATGCTCACAGACTTATCAGTGCGAACTAGTTCGACATCATCTCCATGCCATTGAATCAACACTGATGCATGGTCAATGGTACACAACAGTTCACATGAATCCAATCATGATAGAGGAGCAAACTGTATGACCATTTTCCATCGATGACGAAGAATGTGGTGAGCAGAGTCTTGCTCCCGATTGTTAGTTCGACGTTTATTACCCCCTGGGTCCTAGTATAGACGTATTACCTCTAAAGTCCTTAAGCATCATGTCAGTCTCCATTAGAACTCCTGGTCCTTTGCCAAGCTTATGAAAAGTGGTGTAAGGCATGAGATTGATAGAAGCACCTCCGTCCACCAACATCTTGTTCATCGGCTTCCCATCAACAAGACCTTTCATATATAAAGCTTTTAAGTGCTGATGTTTGACTGGTTTGTCAAATATTGCTTGTTGTACAACCGTTAACTTGGCAAATATCTCCTCATACTCCGATTCATCAAAATCCAAATAAACTTCTTGATCTACCGGAGCTCTAAATTCTGATGGCAACAAAAAAGCCATTTGGATTTTAGCCAATGGTTGCTTTCTATCGGCTGTTTGCTTGGTACGCCATACTTGAGGTTTACCAGATGCCTGAGCCTGTTCCATCTCTTTATTCCTTAGGTGTTGTACCCTTCTCTTCTGGCTTCTTGTTAAACCTCCTAGACACCACTGACCTTCCTGCCAAACATATTTTCTTTCGTTGCTTTCCCCTTCATAATTAGCCCAGTCCTGGTTAATAACTCTTTTTCCCAGCCAATTATAAACACTTTCATTTTTTAAGCGCCGATCCTTGTTATCATGATGATATGCATCTTGAGTACGGATAGACCGGCAGTTGGTTTGAGATTGCCTAAACTCCCAATACTGATTGCTGCATTCTAGACAGTCATGTCTGGTAGGCAACTTTAAACCTTCATTCTAGCAATATCTGAAGAAAGGACAATTCCAATGTAATTCGGCTCGTTTCATTTCATACCTCTCTTCTTTCAGTTGATGCTGGTATGCTTGATCCTTTAACCAATGCTGATAATCCTTTTCCTTCTACCACTGCCACTTATTCAGCAGAATCCGAGATGTAACCTGCGGCTTTGTCGTCTCTGCTTTTGACGTCTCCCTCTGCTCATATCGACTCTTTTGCTTGACACAACATCTTCTAATCTCTCTATATTCGTCAGTCGATATTTGCATCTTGGGATCGACTGTTCTAGCTTCTTTTGATTTGGTTGATGTTAGGACCTTAGTTTTTCCTTTGAATAGCCCAGCATCAACCATGTTTTGGTCTACTAGGAAAGGATTATCATCAACTTTTATTTTCTGAGGCATATCAAATTTGAGCCTCCCCTGCTGAATAGCCCTCTGTATATACTGCCAGAAAATTCTACATTCATTGGTTGAATGAGAAGTAGCATTATGGAATTTGCAGAACTTCTTATTCTTTAATTGATCAGGGGGCAACATGACATGACCATCGGGCAACTTGATCTGCCCTTTTTCAAGGAAGAAATCGAAGAGCTTATCTAATTTGGTGACATCAAAGTCATAGCTCTCCTCGACTCCTCTTCCCTAAGGATTTGGCACCATTACTGTCTTGCCCCAATTCCATTCAGCCGCAGCAACCTCTTCTTCTTCATCTTCATAGCCGTCATCGACTGAGTATGGATCATAAGCTTTGGCTACTGTGGTACTCTTTTGGAACTGGGTATCTCTGCACATACTCTAGAATTGGCTATTGAGCGTTGCCACTCATTGAGCCAATTGTCCCAAGTTGTCAATTCTTGTCCCAGTAGCTTTTCTTTCCATATTGGCACCATTCCTTGAACAGCTAAAGCAACTAGTTGACCATCAACCAAATTTAAGGAGAAGCACAAGTTCCTGGTTTCTCGGAACCTCTGAAGAAATTTAGTGCCCGATTCATTAGTCTTCTGTCTTATAGTTGTCAGATCGGTAATCTTCTTTTCTCCAGTCCTAGTGTAAAAATATGTATGAAACTTCTTATCTAGGTTAGCCCAATTAGCAATGGAATTGACTGGTAGTGATGAAAACCAAGTGAAGGTAGGCCCTGATAAGGACAAGGAGAAGAAACGAACTCGATGGGTATCCTCAACTGATGCTTTGCCCAGCTGTGTAAGATACCGACTGACATGTTCTATCATGCTTGTACTGTCTTGGCCAGTGAACTTAGCAAACTCTGGGAGCCTATAATTTGTGGGAAGGGCGACCAAATCATACCATTCTAGATATGGGCATTTGTACGAAAAGGTCAGCCCTTTTGGCTTCAGACTGAACTGGTTCTTCATCATCTCGGTCACCCTCTGCAATAATTCATCAGCTTGTGGATTTCGATTCCTCTGCACCCACTGACCCATCTATGGATTGAAATCCCGTGTGCCTTGATATCCTGGATTTGGCATCATATGAAGGGAGTTATAATCTGTGCCAAAGTGATACCCTTGTGGAATCTCAATCTGCTAGGTCCTTTGCTGGCTCGCTGCTTAAAGTCTCTGATTGTAGACATAAGGATCTATATCTCTATGGATCCTTTGAATTGATGGTGCTATTTTTTGAGCCAACGATGGTATGTGGCCTAATGTGCCAAAATTGATCGCCTGGTTCTGACTTTGCCCCGCCGGCTGTTGCACATGTTGTATTGATGGTCTAGGATTGTACTGTGTTTGATTTGCAGTAGTTCCTTGAGTTTGTTTAGATGAACCATGAACTATCTGGACATCACCACTACCAGCTGGTGCTACTTCTTGATGGCTGGTACCGACTTGATTAGTCCCTTGGGTTGATAGATCTGGAATGTTGTAATAAGCCGGCCCACCTTGACCAACTAAAAACCCATGAATCGCCTCTCTCATGGCGTTGTGGAATATGTCCACGAAAGCTTCATTATGGCTTGATATGGCATCACGAACAGATTTGTGAACAACTTCCTTAAAGAAATGGCTGTCTTCATCTTCAGTTGTATCCGTCTGCCCGTGCAATAGAACTCTTAGTAGTGGAACTTTCTAAACAATTGTGTTGTCACGTGTTTTGGTGTAGGACAATAAACACTTGTTCTAAAACTCTTCTGTAGCTTTGCTGATGATACCCTCATCCCCATCCGGTAGATCTTCATAATGCAGCATAAGGATGTCGTTGTTGTTGTGAACCGCCATGATGATTGTGGTGTCCCACCAAGCATGCCAGAAACGTGTGTTGACATAGAATTTTGTCCCATGCCCAGGACACACGTAGCAAGCCGAAAGGGTCCGCTCGATGGAGCTGGAGATCCGCCTAGCTTTAGCGCAAGGGTGGTCGATCCTATGCACTCCTCCCGAGATGTGCTAGTCAATTTGACCCTGCAATTGACAAGGAGAGAAATCTTATCAGTAATTAAGGGCGGAACATGCCGGTGTTGCCTGATAGTCCCAAATGTGCGGCTCTAAGAGCTGATATGAAAGGAGATTGACTAAATAGCCAATTCCAGCATATTCATAAGAATAAATCAATTAAAGCTCATGGGGTTGTGTAAGAAGAATAGATTATCATTATGAATGTTGTTGTTTAAACAAATACTGGTCACTGGCAAAAAGATATCAATAGTAATTAGTTCATGCTAAGCCAATGACTACAAGTAACCGAACTCCTTTATAAAAGAAATAGTTCATCATCATTCAACCATTTAATAGAAATAAATCTAAATAACATATTAGATCTCATCTATCGCTATGACCAGTGGGGCATGAGGCAGAATCATGTAGGCCGTAGAAACAATAATAGACTCGACGACCCTAACTTATTACTAATATCAGTGGGGCATGAGGCAGAATCATGCAGGCCGTAATACAATAATAGGATCATGGGGCTAACACATCTTTCAACCTATCACTACTTCAACGATCTCGTGATGCGAACTGTTCGTGAAAGTGCTCAATATCGGCTAAAACAGCCAATTCAGGCATAGCACACAGTTAAGGTCATGCCCTCTCAAGAACAGATCTACCAAATAACAATCCCTACTCTATGGTGCTAATAGTGGGGTGTGAGGCAGAATCACACATGCCATGATAACGGGCCATGGAATAGTTTTTGCTAACCAATAGATCTACTCAAGATCAAACACGCCTTAACCGCACGCTATGCACGATCAAGATTGATGTAAAACATCCGATAAAACATAACTCATCGTTTAAAGTACAGATTAGATCAGTTTTAGATTAACAACCGATGGGTTAAAAATGATATAAGGCCGATCTAGATCAATCCCAATTGGGCGAAGTGATATTGCTATAATTAAATAAATAATGGAAGCAATAAGCAATATTAGTAACTTAATGAATCTATCCAAAGGAACGCCACCCTTAGATAGAGCCGATAACTTGACCTTGATCTAGTTCATGCAGTGGGGGTCGACCAGATCGATGCAGCCATACCTGAACTAGGCAAGAATCAATAACTAACTTATACTAGAGTCGCAGTGGAGGTCGATTGGATTGATGCAGTCGTACGAACGGAGGTATAATCCATGACGGTACTTACAACAAGCAGTGGAGGTCGACCGGATTGATGCAGTCCTACTTGCTGAAGAACTCGCCGAGATCTACTCTACTCCTACTCCTAAGGGGTGGCTGGAGCCGAAAAAGTAAATGACTTGTATATTGGATTGATTGTGTGTTTTACAATAGCCGGGGTTTGGTATTTATACCCAGAACCTACGCATGACTCCTATCTAAGCACAACTCATCACAATATTTGGCCCTACGAGAAAACATTCCTAATTTAAGATAACTTGGACTCTAATCTTTCCCTTTTTGTAGAGTCCAACATGTTTTCTCCTGGCGCCAATCGTAGCCCTCACCGTCATCTGCTGGCGTTACCTAAAGAAAGCCGATTCCAGTGCTGCATTCGAATCAGCTAATTTCGATCTGCACGCAATTGCTTCTTTGATGACATGATCTTAGGAGCTTTCAAATCCCTTCGAGACTCCTTCCAAATTTTGGTGTAAACACATCCATTTAATATTGGCATTGATAGCATGTACTTGATCACATCAGCTTTGGAAATAACTATACACTCAGTCAGTAACAAGTAATGTCGCAACTTAGTGCAAGAGAAATATAAGCACAGACATAACTTTTTGATGGGAGAATATCTTATTTCTGGATCCAAAATTCTTCTACTTAGATAGAAAACAACTTGTTCTTTTCCTTCAAACTCTTGCATCAAGGCCAATCCAATTGTTTGGTTATCGGCCGATATGTACAACTTAAAAGGCTTACCATGCTGACGAGAGACTAGCACAGGTGGACATTTCATATATTCTTTTATCTCCTCGAACGCCTTTTGTTGTGCGTCACCCCACTTAAATTCTTGATCATTTTTCAACTTCAACAAGGGAGAAAATAGTAGAACTTTTTCTGACAAATTTGAAATAAATCTCCTGATCAAATTGATCTTACCAAGCAAAGATTGTAACTCTGTTTTAGTAGTCGGTGGCACTGCCTCATCAACTGCTTTCATGCTTTTTGACCAATTTCGATTCCTCTCTCGTGGACCATGAAACCCAAGAATTGTCTAGCTGATGTTTTCTTGTGCACTCTAGAGTCTCCCGCAAATCAGCCAGATGTTCCTTGTACCCCTTGGATTTTATCATCACATCATCAATGTAGATTTCAATAATCCTGCCAATCAACTTATGAAAAATATAATTCATTGCCCTTGAATAAGTTGCACCAGCATTCTTTAGACCAAAAGTCATCACAACCCATTCAAATAAACCAATTGCGCTAGGGCATCTAAAAGCTATCTTTGCTATGTCTTCCTTAGCCACGAAAATTTGGTTATATCCTGCATCACCGTCCATGAAGCTAATAACCTTATGCCCGGCTACTGTGTCTACCAAAATATCAGCTATCGATATCGAATAACCATCCATGGGTGTAGCCTTGTTCAGATATCTAAAATCAATGCAAACTCTTAATTTTCCATTCTTCTTATACATAGGAACAACATTCGATGTCCACTCTGCATATCGGCACGGTCAGATAAACTTTGCTTCTAGTAATCTTTTAGTCTCCTTTTTGATATCATCGAGTACGTTTGGGTTGAATCTCCTCGGAGCTTGTTTAAATGGCCGATATCCAGGTTTGATTGGCAACCGATGTTCAATAATTGATCGATCTAGACCAGTCATCTCATAGTATTTCCAAGCAAAACAGTCTTTAAATTCCTTTAATAAATCAACTACCTCTTGCTTATACTCAGGATCCAACTTGGCACTTACATATGTCAGCCTAGGCCTATCTCCAAAACCAATATCTACCTCTTCTAATTCATCGGCCGACGTGAAGCCATGTCCTAGTTTGCCATCTGTACCATCTATTGGATTATCCATCAAAATAAATTTTCAAAGCCGACTGCTTGGATCAGGTGTTGGCTTTCATTATTGATTCTAATGAAGCCTCCTTCACATAGCTTGCTAGAAAAACACTTGAAGTCTTCTAGCTCCCAATATACTGGATCGGTTGTTGTAATACTCATAGATTCATCAGCGCGAACCAGCTCGACATCATCTCTATGCCATTGAATCAAACACTGATGCATGGTTGATGGCACATAGTACTTTGCATGAATCCAATCATGACCAAGGAGCAAATTGTATGACCCTTTTCTATCAATGACGAAGAATGTGGTGAGCAAAGTCTTACTCCCGATTGTCTGTTCGACGTTCATTTCCCCTCGGGCCTTAGATGCATTACCCCCAAAATCCTTAAGCATCGTGTTGGTCTCAATAAAATCTCTTGGTCCCTTGCCAAGTTTATGAAAAATGGTAGAAGGCATAAGATTGATAGAAGCATCTCCATCCACCAACATCTTGTTCATCGGCTTTCCATCAACAAAACCTTTTAAATATAATGCCTTTAAGTGCCGATGCTTGACTAGCTTATCGAATATGGCCTGCTGTATAACCATCAACTTGGCAACTATCTCTTCATACTCTAATTCATCAAAATCCAAATAGACTTCTTGATCTGCTGGAGCTCTAGATTCTGACGGCAATAGAAAAGCCATCTAAATATTAGCCGATGGTTGCCCCCTATCGGCTGTTTGCTTAGCACACCACACTTGAGGTTTGCCAGACGCCTAAGCCTATTCTAGCTCTCTATTCCTTAGTCATTGCACTCTTCTTTTTTGGCTCCTTGTTAGACCTCCTAGACACCATTGGCCTTCCAGCCAAACATATTCTTCCTCACTACTCTCTTTTTCATAATCAGCCCAGTTCTGATCAACAACTCGCTTCCCAAGCCGATCATGAACACTCTTATTTTTTAAGTGCTGATCCATGTTATTATGATGATACTCATCTCGAGCATGGATAGACCGGCGGTTGGCTTGAAATTGCCTGAACTCCCAATATTGCTCACTGCATTCTAGATAGTCATTTCTGGTAGGCAATTTCAAACCTTTGTTCTAGCAATGTCTGAAGAAAGGACAATTCCAATATGATTCAGCTTGCTTTCTTTCATACCTCTCTTTCTCCTGCTGATGTTGGTATTCTTGCTCTTCTAACCAATGCTGATGATCCTTTTCCTTCTACCGCTATCATTTATTCAACAAAATTTGAGATGTAACATGTGGCCTTGTTGCCCCATCCTTTGACGTTTCTCCCTACACATATCGGCTCTTTTGTTGGTCACGACGCCTTCTATTTTCTCTATATTCATCAGCCGATATTTGCATCTCAGGATCGATTGTTCTAGTTTCCCTTGATCTAGTTGATGTTAGGACTTTAGTCTTTCCTCTGAGCAATCTGGCATCAACCATGTTCTGGTCTCTTGGGAAAGGATTATAGTCAACTTTCATCTTTCGAGGCGTATCGAATTTGAGCCTTCCTTGCTGAATAGCCCTCTGTATATGTTACTGGAAAACTCTACACTCATTAGTGGAAGGAGAAGTGGCATTGTAAAATTTGCAGAACTTCTTATTCTTTAACTGATCGGGAGGCAACATAACATGATTATCGAGCAACTTAATTTGTCCCTTCTCAAGCAAGAAATTGAAGAGCTTGTCCGATTTTGTGATGTCAAAGTCATGCTCTCTTTGACTCCTCTTCCTCAAGGATTTGGCACCATTACTGTCTTCTTACCCCAATTCCATTCGGCCACAACAACCTCTTCTTCTTCGTCGTCCTCATAGTCGTCATCGACTGAATATGGATTATAAGCTTCGGCCATTGTGGTACTTTTCTAGAATCGGGTATCTCTGTGTATATTCTGGAATTGGCTATTAAGCGCTGCCACTCGTTGAGCCAACTGACCTAAGTTATCAAATTCTTGTCCCAGTAGCCTCTCGCTCCATGTTGACAACATTCCTTGAACGGCCAAAGCAGCAAGTTGATCATCAGTCAAGTTCAATGAGAAGCATAAATTTCTAGTCTCTCGGAACCTCTAAAGAAACTCAGTGCTCGATTCATTAGTTCTCTGCCTTATGGTCATCAGATCGGTAATTTTCTTTTCTTTAGTCCCAGTATAAAAATATGTATGAAATTTCTTCTCTAGGTTAGCCCAATTGGCAATGGAGTTAACTTGCAGTGATGAAAACCAAGTGAAGGTTGGCCCCGACAGAGACAAAGAGAAGAAACAAACTCGATGGGCCTCTTCAATGGACGCTTTGCCCAACTGTGTAAGATACCGACTAACATGTTCTATTGTACTTGTGCTATCTTGGCCAGTGAACTTAGAAAACCCCGGGAGCCTATAATTTGCCGGAAGAGTGACCAAATCATATCATTCTGGATATGGTCATTTGTACGAGAAGGTCTGCCCTTTTGGCTTCAAACCAAACTATTTCTTCATCATCTCGGTCACTCTAAGCAACAACTCATCAGCATTTGAATTTGAATCTCTCTATAATTGTTGACCCATCTATGGATTAAAATTTTGAGTACCTTGATACCCTGGATTTGGAATCATGTGAAGGGTGTTGTAATCTGTGCCATAATAATACCCTTGTGGAATCTCTATCTACTGGGTCCTTTGCTGGTTTGCTGCTTAAAGTCTCTGGTTGTAGATGTCAGGATCTATATCTCTACGAATCCTTTGAACTGATGGCGCTATTTTTGAGCCGGCGATGGTATCTGGCCTGATGTGCCAAAATTGACCATTTGATTCCGAACTTGCCCCATTGGCTATTGCACATGCTGTTCTGATGATCTAGGATTATACTATATCTGATTAGTAGTAGCACCCTGAACTTGCTCATCTGAGCTCCGAACCACCTGGATATCATCATTACCTACTGGTGCTGTTTCTTGATGGCTAGTACCGTCTTGATTAGTCCCCTGAGTCGATGGATGTGGAATGTTGTAATAAGCTGGCCCAACCTGATCAACTGGAAGCCTATGAAACACCTCTTTCATGGTGTTGTGGAATGTATTCAAGAAAACTTCATTATGATTTGACATGGCATCATGAACAGACTTGTTTATAGCCTCTATGAAGAAACGTCTGTCTTCAGCTTCATCTGCATTTGTCTACCCATGTAATAGAACTCTTGGTAGTGGATATTTTTGAACAATTGTATTGTCACATGTCTTGGTGTAGGACAACAAACACTTGTTCTGAAATTCTTCTATAGCTTTGTTGATGACATCTTTATCTCCATCAGGTAGGTCTTCATAAGGCACCATAAGGATGTCATTGTTATTGTAAGCCACCATGACGATTGTGGGGTCCCACTGAGTGTGCCAAAATGTGTGTCAGCGTGAAAATGTGTCATCACATAGCAAGCCAGAAGGATCTACTTGATGGAGCTCGAGATCCGCTTGACTTCAACGCAGGGATAACCGATCCTGTGCATTCCTCCTGAGACCTACCAATCAATTTGACCCTACAATTGACAAGGAGAGAAAGTTTATCAGTAATTTAAGGTGGAACATGCTGGTCTATGCCCAGACAGTTCCAAGTGTGCCACTTTAGGAGCAGCCAGACGGGAAAAAATGACTAAATAGCCGATACACACAGAAATCGGTTGTTACGGACTATAAAGCTCATGGGTAACGATTGATTTTACGTTGAAGTTATAGTACACATAGACATAAATGAGATCATTAGCTAGGTAGATATTACCAGTGTGAATCATTGAGCCGATGAATCTAACGAGAAAGGATATAACATGTGAACAAATCGACTATCTAATACAAATGAATCTACAGATGCTCTGAATCTAATCTGTTACCATCAATAGTGAGGTTCGACTAGATCGATGACAGCTATGATGATAATAACAAACTAAAACCAAAGAATCCGCAAAACCATCTATACTTCGACAGGCTTTCCAAAAGACATGCTATACGTGAAAGCTCAAAATGGATCGGCTGAAACAGTCGATTTAGGTGAAAAGGGACTGCAACATGTGAATAATCGACTATTTTGTGTGGACAAACCTATGGACTCATCAGACCTAACCTGCTATCTCTAACAGTGGGGTTCAACCAGATCAATGCAGCCGTGATAAAGACAACAAATCAAACCTTTAAAGTAAATAGGTCTATTCACGTTTAATAGAATCATGTAAATGCACTGTAGGCATTAACGCATAGGCGATTGGCTATTTAGCCAATGCAGGCATAGCAAACAGTTAAGGTCACGCCTGATCGAGAACAAATCTACCAACTAGCATCCTCCAATCTACAGTGCTATTAGTGGGGATCATACGTGCCATAATAGTGAACTGTAGACCAGATTTAACTAGCCAACAAACCTCTTCAAGATCATACGTGCCTTAACCACATACTATGCATGATCAAGATCGAAATAGAATAGCCGATGAAACATAAACCATCGCTCAAGGTAAACAATTTCATGTTGTAGCAAGGCAAACGACGAACTAAAGGATATGAGGCCAATCTAGTTCAATCTCGGCCGGGCAGGTTGATATTGCTGAAAACTAATAACGATAAAAACATCAGCAAGATCGGTAACTTAATGAATCTACCCAAAGGACGCCACCCTTAGGTAGAGCTCATAACTTGACCTTAATCTAGCTCGAGTAGTGGAGGTTGACCGGATCGATGCAGCCGTACTTGAACTAGACAAGAATCGATAACTAGCTTATACTAGAGTTTGTAGTGGAGGTCGACCAGATCGATGCAGTCGTACAAACCAAAGCATAAGCCATGATGGTACTTACGGACAAGCCGAAGGTCGGCCAGACCGATGCAGCCCTGCTCGCTGAAGAACTCACCGAGATCTACTCTACTCCTACTCCTAAGTGTTGGCCGGAGCCAAAAAAAGTAAATTGTATTTGATTGATTGGATGTTCCTTTACAATAGCCGGGGTCCAATATTTATACCTGGAATCTAAACATGAGTCCTACTTATGCACGATTCATTACAATCTTTGGCGTAAGAGAAAACATTCCTAATTTAAGATAACTTGGACCCTAATCTTTCCCATTTTGTAGAGTCTGACATGTTTCTCCCGACGCCAACTGTAGCTTCCTGTCGTTATCTACTAGCATCATCTGAAGAGAGCCGATTCCAGTGTCACATTTGAATCAGGTGATATCGACTTTTATGCAATAGATTCCTTGATGACACGGTCTCTGGGAGCTTCGAATTCCCGCATTCCTCTTCTCAAATTTTGGTGTAAACAGAAGCTTCAGGAGCCCTTCTATGGTGTAAAATGAGTGAAGGGTTATATAGAGTCTAGGGCTAGGGCTTGTACAGAGCAGAAGGTTCTCCCAACCGAAGGGTCATGAGCCTGAGGGAGGACCAAGCTAACTTGGCTTACAAGCTACGCCGTCTTGTGGTGCATGTCTAGGCATGGTTGTTGTCATGGTCTTGTGGCCACGTCATGGCATAGTGTGACGTGGTGCTACTGTGCCGGCCATGGCGGCACTATAGGCATGGCGATGGTTTGCCAGCCATCTTGTGTGACGTGGTCTCTGGCATGGTGTTAATAATCGTCTCCTGGTTTCCATGGGTGTCATATAGGAGTTGGTAGTCGCCCCTGGGTTGTTGATCGCCCTGTTGGCTTGTGGAGCTGATGGCCATGATCTTGAGCATTTTGGTTGTGGCTCCTACCGGTCTAGATGGCCTCTAAGTCAAGGCCCTCATTGTGGATCCCATCCTATAGTGGGTAGAATCATACAGGCATCTTGTCGGGCCATACTTGGATGGAGGGCACCATACCTATCGGTGTTTTTGGACCACCAACGAGTAAATTTGTATTTGCGCGTCTAGCTCGGATGGTGTGCTCAGAGGACATAAGGTTTTATACTGGTTCAGGCGGAATGTCCCTACGTCGAGTTTGCTGCTGCTTGTGTTATCGGCACTTGGTTTGTAGTAGGGGTTACAAACGGGCAAGAGAGGGAAAGGATCCTAAGTCTCTGGTGAAAGGAGTGAACGGGTGCTGAGAGCTCGATCGCTGCTCAGCCATGTGCTCATGTCGTGCTCTTGTGTTTTTATCTCGTGGTTTGGTCTTGTGCGGATTTGGATCCCCTTTGATGGGGTGCCCTGTTTCTCCTTTTATAGGTGAAGGGAAAGCATGGGTTACATGGAGGAAAAGGAGAAGAACGAGAGAGAGACAAGAAGGTTTCTAGGATCACCAGGTCCTTCTTCATGCAGGTCCCATCGATCCTATAGATGTCAATAGGGATGGCTCCATGTCGTGGCCCTATTTGTCACTGGTGCCATACGCAAGCGTCATCTACTGGTCATGGCATTTCATTTCATCCTAGTGGATGTCGTGGTGAACTAACGTGCCTATCAGTGTTCATACGAGGGTTAGGCAGAACAACACCAGCACAGCCGACGCTGTTCTTGATGTGAATCCTCAGGTATAGCCTATCATGGCCACGGGTTACATCGAGTCATGCCAATCTCTTCCCTGGTGTTAGAGTTTTGACATAGGCTCATACGCTTGGACCTAGAGTGGTTGGTGGTGGTATGGGTCCCCATCGGGCGAGATGGAGCCCGTGGCCTTAGGGTCAGGCGAGACAGAGCACGAACCTAAGGGGTCGGGTGAGATGGAGCCCATGGCCTTGGGGTTGGGCGAGACAGATCTCTCACCCAAGGGGTCGGGTGAGATAGAGCATGAACCCAAGGGGTCGGGCCAGACGGAGCCCGCAGCCTTGGGGTCGGGCAAGATGGAGCTCTAACACAAGGGGTCAGGCGAGACAGAGCACAGACCCAATGGGTCAGGCAAGATAGAGCCCACGACCTTGGGGTTAGGCAAGACAGAGCTCTCACCCAAGGGGTCAGGCGAGATGGAGCATGAACCCAAGGGTTCAGGTGAGATGGAGCCCGTGGCCTTGGGGTTGGGTGAGACAGATCTCTCACCCAAGGGGTCAGGTGAGATAGAGCATGAACCCAAGGGGTCAGGCGAGACAGAGCCCACAACCTTAGGGTCGGGTGAGACAGAGCTTTAACCCGAGGGGTCAGGCGAAATAGAGCACCGACCCAATGGGTCAGTCAAGACAGAGCCCGCGGCCTTGGGGTCGGGCGATACGGAGCTCTCACCCAAGGGGTCGGGCGAGACAAAGCCTGCAGCCTTGGGGGAGACCCCCATGGCCTCGAGGTTGGGTGAGACGGAAACCACATCCTTGGGGTCAGGCAAGATGGAGCCCATATCCAAGGGGTTGGGCGAGATAGAGCATGAACCCATGGGGTCGGATGAGACCTTTTAATACATATTGCTCCATCTAAGGAAGTCAGCATAGGCGCTAACTTCCTTGCTTTGGGTATCCCTAATATTGATACCCGATAGTAGCCCCCAAGCCTATGGAGGAGTAGAATACTCCTTTGGAGGCTTTTCTGAATGGGAGGACTCTGAGGGCCTTGGCCTTCTTTTTGTAGCCTGCGGCGTGTCCTAGTAGAATGGTGGTTCCCTCTTGTTGCGGTCGTATTCTTAGGGGCATGCAACTATAAGATTCGGGAGGTTAGAAATATTTTTCATAATTTTGGTCCCCTAGGATCCGATTGGTCCGCCATCGTACTGCGATCGTGCGTTTGGTCTTCTTGCGAGTCCAACTTTCCTCGAGCCCTTGCGTGCAGTAGGGGTCCGGTCAAGGGTCGGCTCATCTTTGTGATCGTCGTCCCTCAAGCATTTTTTTGATAAAATAGAGGGGCTGAGCCATGCCACATTTTTCGTCGACAGACAAAACATGGTGCTCGGTGAGCTATTAATGGGCTAGGTCGAGTGGGGCCCTAGCTTCCCATTCATGGGGGTCCAGCATGGGTCAGCTAGTGACTGACTCTAGACTCTTGGCGGTCAGTCCATATAGTTCTTGGGTCCATTTGGTCGGTCCCAAGGGCTCGTTGCCTTTCTTTGAGGAAAAGCCATGGACTGGGAACCAACCAAGACTCGAACATGGGCTAAGATGCCTGCGTTGCTTGTGCACCTAGGTACTGACTGCTAGTGGGCCCATCCCTTTCCATCCCTTGCTCTTAGGGTGCCCTGGAGCGGCTATGAACCCATCGGTGGGCCGGCCTTCGAACTCCTAGGCCTAAATGGGCCATAGGAGCATTTTTAGCTCTATATCCCTCCTTACCTGCAATGGTTCTTGGCCCATTGATCGGGTGAACTGTCATCTGGCATGTCCTTTGAGGGCACAGATAGCGATTGCATGTGCACTATCTTCGGAGGGAGGTGATGTGATGTGGCGCAGTGGGCGCATGAATCTAGGAGGATGGTTCGCCTCCGTGCCCTGCTTCGCCTTATAAATAGCGGCCTCCCCTTCATGTTTCTGCACACCAAAATCATAGCCTTACCTTCTCTATTTCTCCACCGCCATCATTCGGATCTGCCATGTTTGCTAGTCCACCATCAGAGCCCTAGATCTATAGCCTCCGCTCCTCTGCCACCGCCTTTGCTTCTCCGTAGCCACCTCTATCTTCCATGGATCTGTGGCATCGCTCCGACATTACCTATGCGTGCATGGAGGGCCTCATCAAGCATGGTCTTCTCCATGGGAGGACCAATGCAGCAGAGTGGCTTGTGCCCAGCCACGAGGAGGCACTAGCGTCACCCGACGGCTACATCATCTCCTTCATGCTCTTTCACTAGCACGGTTCCCCCTCACCTATTCTTCCAAGGTCTGCTGCACCATTATCAGATCGAGCTGCAACACTTGAACCCTAATGGGATCCAGCACATCATGGCCTTCATAGCAATGTGCGAGGGGTACCTAGGGATCAAGCCCCACTACAAGCTCTAGAGATATTTCTTCTCCATCTCCTTGATGAAGAAGAAGGAGAGAGGCTAGGAGACCTCGGTGCCAATGGGATGCACGGGCATCCACCTCCTGGGGCAGCGGGTGGCTGAGTACATGCCCTGCTAGCTTTCTAGTTCCAACAAGGGGTGACACTCGCATTGGTTCTACCTAAAAGATGACCCTGCCGCACCCTTGCCTGTCTTCTTCGGGCGTCTAATCAAGGAGGTTCCACCGTCATGGCCGTGGGGGCCACCCATGAAGGAGAAGAAGAGGATGTGTGATCTCCTCGAGGCCATCGCATTCCTAAAGACCAATGGCCTCCATGGGGCCGGCGTCATCGGGGGGTATCATGCGAGGAGGGTGGCGCCTCTAATGGCGTGTGTCCTCCCACTGTACGGGATGACGCCCGACGCGTAGATCATCGGGACGATGCTCACCCAGGGGCTACTCCACAACAGCGAGGTCATGCAGCGCATTAAGGAGGCCATGGGGGAGGCCAACGCTATGTTCCCAACCCAAGGGCATCCTGTGATGTGGCCGGACATGGGCTTCATTGAGCTGCTAGTGGGGTTAGTCTTCCGGGACTTCATTGCGCCTCTACTAGAGCATGCGGCCATGAGGGTGGTAGACCATGCCATAGATGAATAGTGGAAGAAGAAGAAGGATGACGAGGAGAAGAAACGGCGGTCGAAGTAGTGAGCGAAACGGTAGCGAGGGAAGCGGTGTCAAGGCTCGTCGAAAGAAGAGGAGGAAGAAGACGAAGAGGAAGATGATGGCTCCATGTCACCCATCCTATGGGATGATCTGCCGTTGGGGATGAGGACCTGCCTTCACCGTAGGCGGGGCCCTTCTCATGGCATGTCGCGAGGCAGGACGCGGAGGGCGTGCCCCTAGAGCCGACAGAAACAAACTGCCCCATCGTGTCTGAACCTTCGATGGCAGCCACAGAACAGGCAGAGCTAGACCGCCTTGCCTCATTCGGGCCTTTGATGGTGGCCCTGAAGCCAGCAAGAATAGGTCGCCCTACTCCATCCGAGCCCTCGGCGGTGCCTTCGAAGTCGGCGGGGGGCGGCCGTGTGATTTGTCCGAACCCTTCAAGCTGAGGGAGGGCTCGAAGTGGCAACATGCCGATGAGGAGCAGCTGGGGTCAGGCAAGCTAGCCCCAAAACATCCTCATATGATGGCGTCAAGGTGACTCAAGAGTTCCTTCATCCTTTTGTCTTAATGGACTTTTGCCACAATCTGACCGCCATGTCCCTTGCAGCATCGGAGGGCATAGGACTCTCCTATGGCTTACTCCAAAGAAGATTCTCCTCTAGCAAACACGCCAGGAGCCGGCTCGCACCGCGCTGGTGGTGAGCATGAGTGGCATCGACCGGGGAGGCATAGTCGGTGGCTATGTCTATGGGAGAGTAGGTGGAGGAGGCTGTGTCTGGGTGCCCATGGAGAGTGTGGTGAGGCCAATCATGTCCTCGGCATCATAGGCGAAGGAGGTACGGCAGGAACCGCCATCCGTGTAGGTGGCCATGTCCGTGTGGGGTGGTCGGAAGGAGGCGTACCGGAGGCATCCTTCGTGGATGTGGCAACGGGGCAGGCCTCCTTGTCCGTGTCACCCGCCCCCTCTATCGCTAGAGGAGCCACTCTAGAGGATCTGCCACCACCAGAGAGGTCTCTAGTCCGGGTGGCTGCCCTCAATGAAGTGACAGAGGAGAGGGAATAGGGGAGCATCCACATGGAGGTTGGGGACATGGTTCGCACCTTGACCACCATGTTGAGCTCGATGCATGATATTGTCACCCTGGTCGGCCAGGTAAGATATGACTGTGCTTCTGACCCTTATGTTCTCCTTTCGTGCCTCTAAGTCTTGTCTTCTTCGTAGGTCCTTATGGCCCATAGCTGGGAGAAGTCCTAGC
The DNA here is from genome assembly GCF_019320115.1 of Miscanthus floridulus. Lineage (NCBI taxonomy): Eukaryota > Viridiplantae > Streptophyta > Magnoliopsida > Poales > Poaceae > Miscanthus > Miscanthus floridulus. Next base: position 80,163,290 of record NC_089589.1, read on the forward strand.
TCCTTACTGAGGAGACACGGCGGAGTGAGGGGCTAGCCGCATAGCTCGCTGTCACCCATTAGGAGGTGGCTAAGCTTGCCCCTGCCACCCAGGAGGTGACCGACCTCTGAGTTAGGGAGAAGGGCGCTTGCGACGACGCCCACTAGATCGAGGAGAATCTCATGGCCCTGATCGAGAGAGGGTGCACCAACACCGTGGAGGCCGAATGGCTATAGAAGGAGCAGGACGATTTGCTCTGGGCCATAGAGGAGCTCCGTGCGGGGACTAAGCTGGCTCACTAGGAGCACATCGATGCTTAGCAGCGGGTCGGTCACCTCGAGAAGGAGCTCCAGAGTGAGAGGGACTTGAAGGTTGTAGCTGAGGGCGTGTCCATCGGGCTCGCCTTGGAGGTCAGGTAGTGCTAAGAGGAGGTCTGGAGCCTAGAGGCCGAGGTGACCCGGCAGCGCAATGAGGTGTGCAGGCTTTGGGCGGATGTGAATGGTAAGTCTCTGGTATCTCTTGTTGTGTTTCCTCCCTAGAATTAGTGGTGACCCTTCTGACACGGTCGGTACGTGACTTGGGCAGGTCTAGACGACAAGCTTGGGGCGGAGGTGGTGAAGAGCCATGGCCTAGAGAAGGATCTCAGCAAGGTGAAGGACACCCTCCAGAAGGAGAGCGATGAACATGATAGCCTACGCGTCATAGTTCAGCTAGTCTGCGACGAGCTTGAGCTAGCCTTGGAGCAGGAGACAAGCTCCCTCCCAGTTCACACCACCCGGATTATGGGCCGGGCATATGATATGGCGAGGGGTGTGCTTCACTTCGGCATTCATCGATCGTTGTGGGAGCTGCCCCTGAGGCTTGCGTGCTGTTTCCCTATCGAACAAGATGGCTTTTTCTGTAGGCTCTTCGTCCCTTCCATAGCCTGGCCAGATCTTCACAGTCAGATCGATCTCTTGGATCATCAACGCTGACAGAGTCGGAGAGCTCCTCGAGCTGGCACAGATCGATTCTATGTCGATCATCCCCGCACCTGCGACTACAGATCCAATCTTAGAACCACCTTTGAGGTCACCTTCATTAGCAACTCACCGCCCACTTCCTCACTACTAGAGGAGGCAGATCAACAACAACGATCTAATCGAATCCATCGATCAGGTCAGTCTGAAGCTCGTTGATTGCCTCTCCATCGCTGAATCGGCTCTGGACACTTTGGTTCAGCGCCGACCACCCTCCGATCCAAATCTAGCAGAGGCTGCTTGGAAAACTCTAGGAGTTGCGGCTCTGCCCTTCAGGCTCACCAACATCGCCGCCACCTTCCAAGATGCCCTAAGGGGCAAATTCACTGACCAGGTGGGACACATCCATCCTCTCGCTGACCAGATCGCTGACCAGCCTTCGTCGGCTGTCAACAGGCTCCACGTCGGCTGATGCTCCGAAGCGTCCCTCCAGACCATCCTAGAGGAGAATCCGAGCTCCAAGTCCTAGGGCTCTATGGAGACCCTCACCAAAACCTTCACCGAGCAACTTCCTCTCCCTCTGTTCTGTGGTAGCGCAATCTTCAACGTCAGCGTCATAGCCCCCCTCGAAACGGTGAAACCGAGGAGGAACATGCCGCTCATGAGAACCAGAATGTCAACCGCGCACAACACCGAGCAAACGAGAATGTCCTTGAGATGGCCGAGCAGCAGCTCGACTCGCAAGGAAGGCCACTCTAGCACAACCTCAACAAAGAGTTTCTCCATGTTGACAGCCACAATGTCTTCAAGACTCCAAGCGCCAATCTGGCAGTGGCCACCAACGAGCTCGCTCGCCTCTCGCAAATGCCCAAGCTTGCTAAGGTCGCTGCCATGCTTAAAGCGACATACTGCCAGGTCATTGAGATTTGCCAGGATCAGAGACCTTCATACTCCACCACTTCGATTCATCGATCAGTCGCCACAAGATCCGATCACCGCCCAAGTCACTTCACCGACCAGCGCCGCGATGATAGGCAATTCCTCCAGGGCGGAGCTAGCGGCAACCACATTGAACATCACCGCCAACCCAACCAGGAGGTCGACTAGGACATTAGAGTGCACCTCAACAATCTCTGAGATGCACGACGATGTATCAACGAATGCCGCTTCGGTTGCCATGAAGACGAAGTACGTCACCGCCAGGAGTACGAGCAAGAGTACGGTAACCCGGACTCAGCTCTTGAGCCAATCGCCGCCAACAACGCTGCAAATGACAGCGCAAACAACCCCGAGGGGCCCCAGCTTTCACAAGGGCGCTCCGAACACTCTAGTGGCCCCACGGTTTCAAAATCACTAGGGTCAAGCCCTACGAAGGAAGGATGAACCTGACACAGTGGTTACAGGCTTACACCACTGCTAACCATGCCACCAGAGGAGACACCAGCGTCATGGCGAACTATCTCCCCATCATGCTCACGTCGGTGGCCATGAGTTGGTTCACAAGCCTTGCCTCAGACTCCATCGGCTCCTAGGAAGAGCTAAAAAAAGTCTTCACCGACAATTACATGGCTACGTGTACTCGACCAGGCACCAAGCATGATCTAAACCGCATTAACCAAAAGCCGTCCGAGCTCCTCCACAGCTACATCCGACGCTTTTCTGAAATGAGGAATTCTATTCCAAACATCATGGAAGCTGTGGTCATCATCGCCTTCATCCGAGGACTCCATCACCATGAGCTTTGCTCTAAGTTCAACCGCAAGCCGCCCACTGGGATTGGCGAGATGATCACAACCACCAACCAGTATGTCGACGCCGAGGAAGCCGAGGTGTGCTTTAATGAGGGTGCGGGCACTCATCGCCCAACATGTCACTACGACGACCGCCCCGACGACCGACACCACAACGACCGCTGTTTCGATGACCGTAGTTACCATCGTGATAGCGGTCATGATCAGCTAGAAGGGCCCAAGTCTGGTCAAAATCGTCGCCGCCGGCCAGACCACATCATCGCTGCTGTCAATGAACCTCGCGCCAAGCGCAACTACGACGAGTAGTACAAAAAGATCCTTGACGTCCCGTGCCCTCTCCATAAGAATGCCAAGCACAAAATGAAGAACTGCCTCGGTTTGGCTAAGGAGTTCCAGGACAAAAAGCTAGACGACGACGCCAACAACGGAGCCAGAGGTCGCCAACCACCTGGTGGCAATGACAATGCTTTCTAGGACCACGACAAGGTGGTCGCCACCATCTTCGGGGGCCTCGCCTCCACCGAGAACAGAAGAGAATGGAAGCTCATCGCATGTTAGGTGCTCGCCATCACTACGGAGGACGCCATCGTCAACTCTAGCTATTGTCCATGGTCTGTGGTCCCCATCACCTTCAGTAGGGCCAACCAGTGGGTGGACATTCCCTACATAGGGTGTTTCCCCTTATCCTCGATGTAACCATCCAGAAGGTGCTCTTCAGAAAAGTGTTTGTTGACTGTGGGAGCGCTCTGAATCTCCTCTTCGCTGGAGCCCTAAAGGAGCTAGGCCTCGGATTAGCAGATCTCATAGCCTCCGACTCCTCCTTTTGGGGTGTGGTACCTGGCAGGGCCTCCAAACTGCTTGGAGAGATCACCCTACTAGTACAGTTCGACACGGCAAGCAACTACCACGTCGAGCACATCAACTTCTACGTCGCTGATTTCAACACCGCCTACCACGCCATACTTTGTCAGCCAGCTCTAGCCAAGTTCATGGCTATACCACACTATGCGTATCTGGTGCTGAAGATGCCTTTGCCTATAGGAGTTATAGCCCTATGGGCCAACCTCTCCAACACCTACGCCTGCGAGACAGAGAGTCTCACCCTCGCCAAAGCCACCCACCTCTCCATCCAGATGGCTAGCATGGTCACCGAAGCCAAGACGTTGCCTGCCAACAACATGGAGATCCTAGAGCTGGAGCCTCCAGCGCCTCTGCCAAGTCTAAGGAAATAAAGGAGGTAGGCCTCAGCCTCGATGACCCCTCCAAGACCATGAAGATTGGGGCTCACCTTGACCCCAAATAGGAAAGCGCGCTCGTCTCCTTCCTACATGCCAACACCGACGTGTTTGCTTGGAAACCTATAGACATGCCGGGGGTACCACGGGAGAAGATCGAGCACTCCTTGAATGTTTCGCCGACCGCCAAACAAATCAAGCAGAAACTCTGCCGATTCGCGCCAGACAAGAAGGAGGCTATTAGGGTAGAAATAAAATAGCTCTTAGCTGCTAGATTTATAAAAGAAGTGTATCATCCTGAGTGGTTAGGAAACCCTATTCTCCTTCAAAAAAAGAATAAAGAATAGAGAATGTGCATTGATTATACTAATCTTAACAAACACTACCCTAAAGACCCCTTTGGTTTGCCTCGGATAGACGAGGTTGTAGACTCCACCGCCGGCTACGAACTACTCTCCTTCCATGACTGTTACACTAGCTATCACTAGATCTCCCTCAAGGAAGAAGACCAGATCAAGACGTCGTTCATCACACCCTTCGGTGTGTATTGATACACCACCATGTCCTTTGGACTCAAGAACACCGGGGCGACTTATCAAAGGGCTATCCAGATGTGCCTTGGTCAATAGATTGGCTGCAACGTCGAAGCATACATCGACGATGTGGTCATCAAGTCCAAGACCACCGATGATCATATCGCCGACCTCAAAGAAACGTTCACCAACCTAAAAAGGTATCAATGGACGCTGAACCCTTCAAAGTGCATCTTTGGAGTTCCATCCGGTACAATCCTGGGCTACATTGTCAGTGGACAAGGCATCAATGCCAATCCTAACAAGGTCTCCTCCATCACCAACATGAAACGGCCAACATGCGTTAAGGATATACAGAAACTTATAGGCTGCATGGTTGCCTTAAGCCGCTTCATATCGCGCCTCGGCGAAAAAGGGCTACCTTTCTTCAAACTCCTCAAGGCCTCCGAGCGCTTTTCCTGGTCGGAGGAGGCAGACACAGCTTTTGAGCAGCTCAAGTTGTTCCTAACAAAGCCTCCAATCATGATGGTGCCACGGCTAGAAGAAACTCTCCTAATCTACATCGCCGCTACTTCTCGCGTCGTCAGCACATCCATCGTGGTCGAATGTGAGGAGGGTGGGTAGGCCTATAAGGTGCAACATCTGGTATACTTCATCAGCGAGGTCCTTAATGAGTCCAAAACTCGTTATCCTCATGCCCAAAAGCTGCTATATGCCATCCTAATTACATCGCGCAAGCTCCGCCACTACTTCGAATATTACAAGATCACCGTGGCTACCGAGTTCCCTCTGGGGGACATTCTCCGCAACAAAGAGGCCAACGGCCACATCATCAAGAGGGCGGTTAAGCTTGGCACTTACTCCAATGAATTCAGAAATAGGCCTACCATCAAGTCGTAGGCGCTCGCTGATTTCATCGCTGAGTGGGCCGAGATCCAAGAGCCCATCGCTGCTACTTGCCCTGAGCACTGGGTGATGTACTTCGACGGCGCCCTTAACATCAACGGTGCTGGTGCGGGCATTCTGTTCATTACACCAACCAAGGATAAGCTCCAATACGTTCTCCGGATACACTTTTCGGCCTCCAACAACGCCGCCAAATATGAAGCATGTCTCCACGAACTTCGTATAGCCCTTGAGCTCGGTGTCAAATGACTCATGCTATACGGGGACTCCGCGCTGGTCATCAACTAGCTTAACAAAGACTGGTCTTGCTCTAGCGAGAAGATGGATGCATATTGCGCCGAAATCAGGAAGCTTGAAGGGAAGTTCTACGGTATCGAGTACCACCACGTGGTACGCGATCAAAATCAGCTCGCCGATCACTTGTCCAAGTTGGGCTCCTCTCACGCCATGATTCTGCCGGGGGTCTTCATTCAAGATCTTCTGGTGCCATCCATTAAGGAAGAAAAGGAAATTTAGGAAGTTCCCCCCATCGAGCAGCTGGTACTTATGGTACCTTTGCCGACCGCCGATTGGAGGGAACAGTTCATCAAGTACCTCTCTAACGCTGAAGTACCCGCCGAAAAGACTGAAGCCGAATGCCTAATTCGTCGAAGCAAGCATTACATGCTAGTGGATGGCAACTTGATGAGGAAAAGTGCCAAGGAAGGGATACTGCAAAAATGCATCACCCAAGAAAATGGAGTGAAGCTACTTCTCGAAATTCACTCTAGTTCCTACGGCAACCACGTGGCCTCAAGAACACTGGTCGGCAAAGCTTTCTGAGCTAGTTTCTACTGGCCCATGGCCATCTCCGATGCAGAAGACCTCGTCCAATGTTGTGAAGGATGCCAATTTTTTGCCAAGCAAATACATGTGCTGGCACAAGAGCTACAGACCATCCTAGCTTCCTGGCCCTTCACATGCTAGGGACTGGATATGATTGGGCCTTTCAAGCCAGCGCTAGGTGGTTTTCAGTACATATACGTCGCCATTGACAAGTTCTCCAAGTGGATTGAGTATAAACTGCTTGTCTCGGCTACTGCAAAGAAAGCAGTCAAGCTCTTCGAAGATATCATCCACAGATTTGGTCTCCCAAACAGCGTCATCACCGACCTCAGAACTACATTTACTGGCCCTCACTTTTGGGACTTCTGCGAAGACCGATGCATCTCTGTCAAGTTCATCTCCGTTGCCCATCCTAGAGCCAATGTCCAGGTCGAATGGGCGAATGGCATGATCCTTGATGCTCTCAAAAAAGGCTATATCAGAAAGAAGAAAAGCATCTAGGCAGATGGCTCAAGGAGCTACCAGCTATAGTCTAGGGACTACGCACTCAAGCTAGTCACAGCACCATTGTGTCTCCATATTTCTTGGTCTATGGCTCAGAAGCCATACTACCAGCGGATATTGCCTTCTGAGCACCTAGGGTGGAAAATTATGATGAAGAGCGAGCAGCAGCTGTTCGGACAGAGGACGTCGATAGGGCTGAGGAAAAATGCCTAATCACTTGTGTCTGCACAGCCAAATATCTAGAAGGCTTGCAGAGATACTACAACCGCAATATCAAATGTCGTTCATTTGCTGTTGGCGACCTCGTTCTCCGTAGAAAACAAAAAACCGAAGGGATGCACAACCTCTCCTCCCCCTAGGAAGGGCCTTATGTCATCAAAGAGGTTACCCGACCAGGGTCTTATCGCCTATGTGCCTTAGACGGGATCGATGTCCCCACTCATGGCACATCAAGCACCTCATACGTTTCTATCCTTGAAATGCTCTAGATATGTACTCTCCACTTTATGATGAATAAAGTTTTGCTCTCCATAACTTGTCTCCACTTTTTCTCCATTGTGGTTTAATCTCCGCTTACGGTCGCCGAGCTCTATGCTATTCCATAACGAACTCCAATACGAAACTGCCATAAAATCGTTGAACACATTTTCTCCAAATCGCCGAACACGATTTCTCCAAATCGCCGAACACGATTTCTCCAAATCGCCGAACGCGTTTCTCTAAATCGCCGAACCCTTTTTTCTCCAAATCACCAAACATGTTTTCTTGAAATCACCAACGTATTTACCAAACATGTTTCTCCAAATTGCCGAACAATTTGCTCCAAATCTCCAAGATATTCCGTCGATCAGTGAGCAACATACGTTCTTTTCTAATCTCTTCGGAGAAGACCCAGTCCCCGATCCCTCCCTTCATGTGCCACGGGCTCCGTGCTCTGCATTATGGGTGGTCGGCTGCGGTTCCTTGGTCACACCTATTCCTCCTACATGTCCATGGGCTCTGCGCTCGACGTTATGGACTATGGGCTAGCCAAGCCCCAGAGCTCAGCACAGAACTAATTGCTCGGACGCCATTTATATTACGTATATCTCCAAGTTATTTCGATAAACGCCGAGCAGCACATGTTCCGCTCTTTTCTCTATGGAGAAGACCCAGTCTCCGATCTCTCCCTACACGTGCCATGGGCTCCGTGCTCTACGTTATGGGTGGTCGGCTGTGGTTCCTTGGTCACGCCTGTTCCTCCTACACGTGCACGGGCTCCGCGCTCGATGTTATGGACTATGGGCTAGCCGAGGCCATGGGGATCAATAGCGAACCAACTGATTGGATGCTACTTATACTACGCATAATTGATTTATGGTTAAAACTACAAAGATTTTTTCGCCGAAACACAAGCAAACTGCATACACATGCACCTTATAACATTTATCACATACATAAGTGTTTTTTGCGCTTTCGCGTGTTCTAACTACACTGCCTAGATATTACAGATGATAATCTCTGAGTAGATCACCGAGCTTCGCCATCGCCACTCGTTTCACCAAACAGGTCGATGTCGTCGGCCAGCTTTTTCGCCGCATCCTCCACCTCATCCTCTAGCTGCTAGGTCTCCGCCTCGCTCAGCCCTTCGGCGAATCCACAACCTGTCGCCTGAAGGTCAATGGATTGATAGTGAGACCGAACCACCACAAGGGCATGAGTAATGCCGGTAACAATGGCATCACGGTTGAAGCTCTTGAAGCTCTCCCATGCCATCTTGCACCTTTCGATGACGATGTCCAGGCACGGCGGCCTACCATCGGGTTGAGGAGCCACCTCCAGGTCGACGCAGTTGAGCAATGGTTTGACTCCGGCAACTACGGCGTCAAATTTGTCCCTCTGAGTTCGGGCCTCCTACTCCAACACGTCAAACTACGCATTGACCCTCCGACGGTAGTCTGCAAGCATTATAAAGTTTCATCAAGCAAGGAAACTATTTCAGCATTAACTCCAACTAGGGAGTACTCACCGTTCAACTCCTCGGCTAGTTTATCTGCACGCCCTATCTCCTTCGCCTTCTCCTCTCAGAGTTGTTCGAGGGCCTCTGGGCGAGCTCTGTGTTTTGCTCTACAAGCATAATAGTCATCACCAAAAATATGGTTGTTCAGCAATACAAAACACATTCGCCGATATACCGAACATGCTTTCTGCTCGGATACACTCCTGACCTATTTAGATTTCTGTTCTAGTTGCGTGGAGGCACTCGCCAACTCTTTGGACTTGCACCGCAGCTACTTGGATGTAGCTGCCAGCTGCTTGGACAGGACCCCCTTCTGGTGTTCTAGGTCCCGCGCGTTGGACTCCGCAAGGTCTCGCTCGTGACGGGCTCTCTGGATGTTTCTCTCCATCAGGTTCATCGCCTCTCTGAGTTTTTCGTTCTCTTTAGCGAGGGGTTCCAACCTCTTTATCAGCTGGTGCCGCTGCTCGGCAGTCCGAGTTATCCCCTGCAAATGCACAAGTATAATGATGAACTCCGATCTCCAATGTCAAAGATGAGCACTCCAGATGCAGCATTGACCTCGATTTGCTTCATCACTCCGACAAGGGTGGTCTTCAATCTCCTCATCTCCCTGGTGGTGTCTGCCTCCTCGATAACCACCACCTCATCGCCGCACTTGCGGAGGATTCGGACAGATTGGGGTCGAGGTTTAGCGCGCTCTATTTCTTCCACCTCATCCTCTTATGCCGTAGCTCAAGGCACCACCAGGGGGCTCCATGGCTGGACAGCAGGTCCGACCATGCCCTACGACGCCTCAGGAAGCACCGTTTGCCCCTCGGGCGCCACTAGCTTCACCGCCCTAGACTCCGGCACATCGTCGGCAACTCCAGCCTATGCTCCTGAAGACCCGACGGTTCTCGCCATTGCCTCGGGCACTGCCACCGATCCGTCCGTTGTCAACGCCGCTCATTCGTTGTCGCCAAGTTCGCCAGTAGTGGTGGTTGACTCCTCCTCTGTCTGCCGAGCTCTCGGGGACTCTAGGACGAGAGCCACCGGCATTGCCTCCACCATGGGATCAGCCCTCGGCTATTCAACAGTCTAGACTGGTGGGGTCAGACCCTCCGCACGCTTCGCACTACATCATATCAGTTCATCAAGCGCCAAAAAGGCTAAGAAATGACAACAAAATAACTCTAAGGCAAGTATACTTATGGTTTGGTCTGCCGGTACAATTTCTTGAATCAGTGGCGCCTACCCAAGCACCCAGGCGTGGCCATGGGGTCCACTCCTGTGCTCTAGGGTGGAGGTCCCGTCTCCTCCACCATCGGCCTCTGCTTCGCCTACCGCTCTGGGACTTCTTCCGCCTACTGCTCATGGACTCCCGTCGCCTATTGCTCGGGGGCTTCCATCATCTGCTATGCTAGGACTCCCCTAGCCCGCTGCTCGGGGACATTTTCGCCCTTCATCGCTTGTTCCTCCACGCGCATGCTGCGCGGAGGCGATTCAGTGTTCGGTGGAGGAGCCACCAAAGTTTCGTCATCATCTGACCACTCGAGCACCGCGGTCCTTCGTGTTTGAGTGGTCTGATCACCACCAAGTGAGATGTCGCTTGGTTTGAGGGGACCGGCAGCCACCGTCTTTCTCTTCTTCTAGGTCGGCTCGTCTACCACTACCCTCTTCCCCCAGACTTTCTCCAATATCGGGGCGAACTCTCTGTCTGACCAGCGTCGGAGCCTCCGGACTCTGACGAAGCGCTGGTGCATCTTCCTCAGGCTGAGCCGGTGGTTGGGCGTCTACACCCCTCAGCCAATCACCCCTTGGCATGCCGGAGAAGTACACTGCTCTTTCCTGCGAATGGATCTTTGCATAAGTGAATCAGTTCACTACTCGGCAATGCTTCAGGAATAAAAGTATCAGGAAAAAACAATTGAGATGGTTACCTGAGGAGGCGGATTTGTACAATTGAAGGCCCTTGTTTGTCTTGGCCAGCTAAATGAGGCATTGGGAGGGAATAGCTCTACGACCCGCTCTAGGACAATTTTTTTCTTCAGCTGCTCCCTCCTCTCCTGGGTCCCATCGTCATCACCTCTGTAGTCAAAGCCCAGGTGGGCCCTCTCCTTGAAGGGCTGGATGCAGCGCACTATGAAGCTCGCCACCACTAGTTCGTCGCTAATCTCCATGCCTTTAATCAGGTCGAGGAGCTCCCTTACTTGTTCCATGTTAGCACTATTTGGTTTCTCCGACCAGCTTTTCTGGTTCTTCGGGATATGGTGGACGTCGTAGCGGATTATAGGGTGACTCTATTTCATGTAGAACCACTTGGAGTTCCACCCTTTCAGAGAATTGTTCAGTGGTACATTAATGTACTCGCTGGCCATCCCATCCTAGAGCTACAGATATATGCCGCCGACCACCTTGGAGCAACCGCCGCCCTTCTTCTTCGACCAGAACAGGTGTCTAAAGAGGTTGAAGTGCGACAGAACCCCTAGAAATGTCTCACAAAAATGAATAAAGATCGAGATGTGTAATATGGTGTTGGGGTGGAGATTGCACAGACTAATCATCTAGAACTCTAGCAGATCCCGTAGGAAAGGATGAATAGAGAACCCCAACCCACACCAGAAATAATCCTCAAAGACTATAGCTTCATCAGTGTTAGGCATCGAGAAGGGCTCACCACTGGCTGGCCGCCATCCGGTGGTGACGCGGTCAGGAAGCACGCCTGCCTCTACCAATCTCTCGAGCTCTGCTTTCCCCGTGTGCGACAGCACCCACTCTTCATCATGACTGGCTCCGGCACCTGCCTTCTTTGGGCTCACTTTCTTTGGGTTCATAGCTCTTCTCTTCGGCGCCATCTCTCAGGAAATGTGAGGGCTGAGGATGAAGACGGAGTGGCAAAGTGGCAAAGGTGGGAACGTGGGATGCGGCAGCGTAGTTATAAAACACTTTCCCCACCCTTTCGCATTTGAGGGTTTTTGGGAAACCGTTCCCATGATTTGCGCCCCTCAGAATTCTCCGACGTGGCTTATTGGGCCGTAACCTGGGCTTTCAAGGAACCGCAACCCACGTCGCTCATTTATCGCCGCCGTTGGTTATCACTCGCCGAATAATCGCCGGCTTCTCTGCCATTTATTGAGGCTCAGTAACAGTTACTATACAACTATTACTCTGGTTTTTTCTCGACGGTTGGGTTTTTCAGTTATCTCCATAAATGGCTCGGGGACTAGCTGCCTGCTTGGCTAGTCTTTTTACTATTTTCTATTTCTGACCCTAGCACCACATGACTGCATCACCTACTGTCAGGCTCGGGGACTAAGTGGGCACACTTTACCTTGCGGTGAATGTGCTCTCTCTCATTTCAGGGCTACGCTCGAGGACTGGCTGCCTGCTCAGCTGGTTTTTTACTATTCTTCTACTTTGGACCCTGGCACCACATGACTATGTCATCTACTGTCAGGCTTGGGGACTAAGTGGGCACACTTCACCTTGTAGTGAATGTGCTTGCTTTATTCAGGAAGACTCCGTGCCTCTTGAAGCTGAAGAAGACTATCTCCTTTTCTCATGGTCGGACTCTAAGTGGGCACACTTGGTCCACTACGAAGAAATTTTCGATTCTGAGCTTGAGCTCCTTACACCCTTATGGCAAGCCATGCTTGGGTTATGCTACTCGGCTACGGTTCGTGCTGCTCGACAACTGGTCACGACTGCTCGGCAACTCTTCATGGTGGTCGAACCAAGAGTTCGACTGCTCACTGTCGTTTGCAGCTGCTCGGACAAGCTCAAGACGGCGTTGCACAATAGGTACAAGGCGCTCGGGACTAGCTGCGGGGGGTATGACCCCGGATACCCACGGTAGACCAAGTGGGCTGCGCCCTTAGGGGCGGCCCAGCCCACAAGATGAAGCCTCGCGGGGCACGACTCTGCTCGGCGCCTCCCGCAAGACATCTGGAAGATATCCTAAAGATACAACTAGATCTATTAGGATATGTATGATCCCAAGTGTGGGGTGTACGACCTCGGATACCCATGGCAAACCACATGGGCTGCGCCCCTAGGGGTGGCCCAGCCCACAAGAAGAAGCCTTGCGGGGCACGACTCTACTCGGCGCCTTCCGCAAGACATCGGGAAGATATCCTGAAGATACTACGAGATCTGTTAGGATATGTGTGATCCCAAGATTCCTGTAATCAATTATTACTTTCCGGTTATCTCTCAGATCTAACCGACTCATAACCCTGCCTCTCGGACTATATAAGGCAGGCAGAGACCCCCTCTAAAATCACGGCATATCATATGATAGCTAATACAAACCAATAGACCACATGAGTAAGGTATTATGTCATACTGATGGCCTGAACCTGTCTAACTCGGGTGTCTCTGTTGCCTTCTTGTTCTTGATCTCACGCTCCTCTGCCGATCAATCTACCTTCGTGGGATACCCCTCGGAGTACTGTCGATGATATTTTGTCGATAGTTGGCGTGCCAGGTAGGGGTGTGCGTGCTATTTCCTTGTCGAACAAGATGATTTTTTCCGTAGGCTCTTTGTCCCTTCTGTAGCCTGGCCAGATCTTCACGATCGGATCCATCTCGTGGGTCATCAACGCTGACGGAGTCGGAGAGCTCCTTGAGCCGGGGTAGATCGGTTCTGCGCCGGCCACCCCCGCACCTGCAACTGCAGATCCGATCTCGGAGCCAATTCTGAGGTCTCCTTCAGCGATGACTCGCCGTCCGCTTCCCCGCTACCAGAGGAGGCCGATCAACAACGACGATCTAATCGAATCCATTGATCGGGTCACACTGAAGCTCAACAATTGTCTCTCCATCGCTGAATCAGCACTAGACACTCTGGATCAGCACCGATCACCCTCCGATCCAGATCTATCGGAGGCTGCTCGGGAAACCACAGGGGTTACGGCCCTACCCTTCGGGTTCTCTAATGCCGCCGCCGTTCACCAACATGCCCTAAGGGGCAAACTCGCCGACCAGGTCGCCGTCCAGCTTCTGCCAGCCGTCAACATGCTACACTTAGGCCGGAGCCCCGGGGCGCAACTCTAGACTATCCCGGAAGAAACTCCAGGCTCTGAGTCTCAGGGCTCTATGGAGACCCTCGCCAAAAGTTTCTCTGATCAGTTCCTCCTTCCACCCTTCCGGGGTGGAGCGATCTTCAACGTCAGCATCGACAGCCCTCCTTGGAACGACGAAACTGAGGAGGAGCGCGTTGCTCGGGAGAACCAAAATGTCAACCGCACGTAGCGGCGAGAAAATGAGGCAGCCATCGCGAGGGCCGAGGCTGCTCAGAATAATCAGCTTGACTCCCAAGGAAGACCGCTCCCGCTCCACCGCGACCTCGACGAAGAATTTCTCCGCATCGACGGCCATGACGTCTTCAAGACTCCAAGCACCAATTTAGCAGTAGCCACCAACGAGCTCGCTCGTTTCCCTCAAACGCCCGAGCTCGCCAAGATCGCCGCCATGCTTAAAGCGGCTCACTGTCAGGTCAATGAGATCCACGAGGATTAGAGACCTTCGTGCTCTATGAGCACGATTCACCGATCAGCTATGCCGAGGTCCAATCGCCGCCCTAGTCAGAGCCATTTTGCCGACCAGTCGGTACCTCTCCAGGGGGGACCCGGGGGGCATCACGCCGAACACCATCGCTAGCATGACCAGGAGGTCGAACAGGATGCTAGAGTACATCTTAGCAACCTCCAGGATGCGCGGCAGTGTATCGAGCAATGTCATTTTGGTCGCCACAAAGACGAAGTGCGTCGTCGCCAGGACTACGAAAGGGAGTACGGCAACCCGGACTCAGCCCTCGAGCCTATCCCCGACCACAACACCACAGACGATGGTGTCGACAACCCTGAGGGCCCTCCGGCTTTCACAAGGGCACTCCGAATGCTTCGATGGCCTCGTGGTTTTAAGATCACCAGGGTCGAGCCCTATGAAGGAAGAATGAACCCAACTCAGTGGTTGTAGGCTTACGCCACTGTCGTCCGCATCGTGGGAGGAGACATCAGCATCATGGCAAATTATCTCCCCATCATGCTCAAGCCACCCGCCATGAGCTGGTTCACCAGCCTTGTGCCAGACTCCATCGGCTCATGGGAAGAGTTGAAGAAAGTCTTCACCAACAACTATATGGCCACGTGTACTCGATCCGGCACGAAGCATGATCTCAGCCGCATCAACCAGAAGCCATCCGAGCTCCTCCGCAGCTATATCCGGTGTTTCTCCGAGATGAGGAATTCTATCCCCAACATCACAGAAGTTGAAGTCATCACCGCCTTTATCCGAGCACTCCACCATCGCGAGCTTCACTCCAAATTCAACCATAAGCCATCGACCCGTATCGGCGAAATGATAACTATCGCCAACTAGTACGCAGATGCCGAGGAAGCCGAGGTGTGCTTCAACGACGATGCAGGTAGTCAGCGACCACCTCACTGCTACAATGATCATCCCGATGACCAATGTCCTAGCGACCGCCTCCCCGACGACCGCAGCTATCATCGTGATAGTGGCCGTGATCGAACAGGAGGACACAGGCCTAGCCAAAATCGTCGCCGCCAGCCAGAGCACATCTTCACCGCCATTAGTCAACCTCGCGCCAAGCGTAACTACGATGAACAGTACCAAAAGATCCTCGACGGCCCATGCCCTCTTCACAGGAATGCCAAACACAAGATGAAGGACTGCATTGGTCTGGCCAGGGAGTTCTAGGACAAGAGGAACGATGACAATGCCAACGATGGGGCTGGAGGTCACCGACCGCCTGGGAACAACAACAACGCCTTTTAGGACCACAATAAGGTGGTCACCACCATCTTTGGGGGCCTTGCCTCCACTAAGAGTAGAAGGGAATGGAAGCTTGCTGCCTGACGAGTGCTCGTCATCGCTTCAGAAGAAACTACCACCGACCCCAGCTATCGCCCATGGTCTGAGGTCCCCATCAGCTTCAGCAGGGCCAACCAGTGGGCAGACATACCCTACATAGGGCGTTTCCCCCTCGTCCTCGACGCAACCAT
Organism: Miscanthus floridulus; assembly: GCF_019320115.1. Classification (NCBI taxonomy): domain Eukaryota; kingdom Viridiplantae; phylum Streptophyta; class Magnoliopsida; order Poales; family Poaceae; genus Miscanthus; species Miscanthus floridulus. The sequence goes on from NC_089589.1 coordinate 80,178,988, forward strand.
CCAGAAGGTGCTCTTTAGAAAAGTCCTTGTTGATGGCGGCAGTGCTTTGAACCTACTCTTCACCGGGGCCCTAAGGGAGTTGGGCCTCGCGATATCAGATCTCACACCCTTGGACTCCTCCTTCTGGGGTGTGGTACCTAGAAGGGCATCCAGACCACTTGGAGACATCACCCTACCAGTACAGTTCGGCACGGCGAGCAACTACCGCATCGAGCATATCAACTTCTACGTCGCTGACTTTGACACCGCCTACCACTCCATACTTGGCCGGCCAGCTCTGGCCAAATTCATGGCCGTACCCCACTATGCGTATCTAGTATTGAAGATGCCTTCGCCTGTAGGAGTCCTGGCTCTACGGGCCAACCTCTCTGTTGCCTACGCCTTCGAGATAGAGAGTCTCGCTCTCGCCGAAGCCACCGACCTCGCCATCCAGATGGCTAGCGTGGTCACCGAAGCCAATACAGCACCCACCGATGACATGGAGATTCTAGAGCTAGAGCTTCCTCGCGCCTCCGCCAAGTCCAAGGAAGTTAAGGAGGTCGGCCTCGGCCTCGACGATGCCTCCAAGACCGTGAAGATTGGGGCTCACCTTGACCCCAAATAGGAAAGTGCACTCGTCTCCTTCCTTTGTGCCAATGCCGATGTGTTTGCTTGGAAACCTACAGACATGCCGGGGGTACCACGGGAGAAGATCGAGCACTCCTTGAATGTCTCGCCGACCGCCAAACCGATCAAGCAGAAACTCTGTCGATTCACGCCAGACAAGAAGGAGGCTATTAGGGTAGAAATAAAATGGCTCTTAGCTGCTGGGTTTATAAAAGAAGTGTATCATCCAGATTGGTTAGCAAACCATGTTCTCGTTCGAAAAAAGAATAAAGAATGGAGAATATGCGTTGATTATACTGATCTTAACAAACACTGCCCTAAAGACCCTTCGGCTTGCCTCGGATAGACAAGGTTGTAGACTCTACTACCGGCTGCGAACTACTATCCTTCCTTGACTGTTACTCCAGCTATCATCAGATCTCCCTCAAGGAAGAAGACCAGATAAAGACGTCGTTCATTACACCTTTCGGTGCATACTGCTACAAAACTATGTCCTTTGGACTCAAGAACGCCGGGGCTACCTATCAAAGGGCCATTCAGATGTGCCTCAACCAATAGATCGGCCGCAACGTCGAAGCCTACATCGATGATGTGGTTGTCAAGACCAAGATAGCCGACAACCTTATCGCCGACCTTGAAGAAACCTTCGCCAACCTGAACAAGTATCGATGGAAGCAGAACCCTTCAAAGTGCATCTTTGGAGTTCCATCCGGTATACTGCTGGGCTACATCATCAGCGCTCAAGGCATCGAGCCTAATCCTGACAAGGTCTCCACCATCGCCAATATGAAATGGCCAACATGCATCAAGGATATACAGAAGCTTACAGGTTGCATGGCTGCTTTAAGCCGCTTCATATCATGCCTTGGTGAAAAAGGGATGCCTTTCTTCAAGCTCCTCAGGGCCTCCGAGCGTGATCGGGCCTTTCAAGCCAGCAACATGTGGTTTCGGTATGTGTATGTCGCCATTGACAAGTTCTCCAAGTGGATTGAATATAAACCGCTCGTCTCGGCTACTACAAAGAAGGCAGTTGAGCTCTTTGAAGATATCATCCACAGATTTGGTCTACCAAATAGCATCATCACCGATCTCAGAACTACGTTTACTAGACATCACTTCAGGGACTTCTGCGAAAACCGTTGCATCTCCATCAAATATGTTTCTGTTGCCCATCCAAGAGCAACCGGCCAGGTCAAACGGGCGAATGGTATGATCCTTGATGCCCTAAAAAAGCGACTGTATCAGAAAGAAGAAAAGCAAGTTAGGGGTAGTTGCTATTAGATATATATGCACCACAAGATTGTTTGGCTCTCCTAACTTATAGCTATTCAGGTACATCTGTAATCTATATGTAGCCACGGGTGAGGCTGTTTCACCTATTCAATCAACACGCAAGCACCTGCAGTCCTGAGTTTGGGACTCGGTGTTCATCCCCATCTGTGCCTCTGAATTTCTACATGGTATCAGAGCCATCATCTACTAAACTCCAGCGCCATGTCCTCTTCCAGCTCCAACAACAACTCCAATCCCTTCCACAGCCATGCCATCACGGAGAAGCTTGGAAAGGGGAACCACGCGCTGTGGAAAGCCTAGGTCCGATCCGCTATACGCGGTGCTCGACTCCATGGCTACATCAACGGTGATCGCAAGGTGCCAGCAAAGGATCTGGTCATCACAGTCGACGAGAAGGAGCAGAAGACTCCGAACCCAGCATTCGAGGAATGGGAAGCCAGGGATCAAACTGTGCTGAGCTTCCTTCTCTCGAATGCTGGGTTCAGAGTCTTCTGCTCCTTCCCGTCAACTGTGACAACCAGATCCTTTGCTGGTGCCTTGCGATCATGGCTTAAGGAGCTTCTAGCTATAGTCTGGGGACTGCATACTCAAGCTAGTCACAGCACTAGCGTAACTCCATACTTTCTGGTCTATGGCTCAGAAGCCATACTACTAGCGGACGTTACCTACCGAGCACCTAGAGTGGAAAACTATGATGAAAAGTAGGCCGAGGCTGTTCAGTCTGAGGACATCGATAGAGCCGAGGAAGAGCGCCTAATCACCTATGTCCGTACAGCTAAATATTTGGAAGGCTTGCGGAGGTACTACAACCGAAACGTCAAAGGTCGTTCATTTGTTATTGGCGATCTTGTTCTCCGCAGAAAACAAAAGACTGAAGGGTTGCACAAGCTCTCTTCCCCCTGGGAAGGGCCTTATGTCGTTAAAGAAGTTACTCGACCAGGTTCTTATCGCTTAAGTGACTTAGAAGGAATCGATGTTCCCAACTCGTGGCACATCGAGCACCTTATACGTTTCTAACCTTGAAACACTCCAGATATGTACTCTACAATTTTATGTCCAGTAAAGGTTTTGGTCTCCATAACTTGTCTCCATTTTGTCTCTATTGTGGTTTAACGTCCACTTGTGGTCGCCGAGCTATATGCTACTTCACGACGAACTCCAATACGTACTCGCCGAGCATGTTTTCTCCAAATCGCCGAGCACGTTTTCTCCAAAACACTGAACAATTTTGCCGCATAAGTTTCTTCAAACCTCCACAGCTAGCTGTAACACCTCGGGTGTTTAAATATTAAAATCTGACATGTCATCATATGCATTGCAAAGCATTTGGCATTTGGTGAAAACTTTGAGATGCATACACTAAAACAAGTTTATATTCATGTGGTATGTGTGAATTGTAGTGTTTGACTTAAATTCAAAGTTTGTTTGGATTTTGAATTTTTCGAGAAAACCCTGATTTTCAGCATTTAAATCCTACCCTGAAAATCCATTTCAAAATCTAAGCATATTTTGGGGTTGATCCCAAAAGCAAAAGTGTAGAGCTTGGCAAGTTAAGCAAAGTTTATTTTTGGAGTTTTTCAAGTTGTTTAGAAAAATTTTGAGTAATTCAAAAAGGCGTAATTCGTTAAATATCCCCTATTTGAATTTAAAAGATCATTTCAAAATCTAGACCGAACTAGAAGATGGTTATAAAAGCAAAGTTGTAGAACTTTTGATTTTGAACAACTTTTGTTTTTGGAGATTTTTGAGTTGTTATGAAAATTTGAGAGTAATTTGTGAATTTTGGCGGGTGGCAATTCTGTAATTTGGATGAACAGTGTCCACCGCCGAAGCTACATGGCCGGCGATCTTCGGTTTGCTTCCAGTCGCGCGCGTGGCCGTCTGGGCGTCGCGTTGGCGTGCTGAAGGCTTCGTCGTGGCTTCCTTGCGCTCCCTTGGCCGTCCTATAAAGCTCTGGAGCCGCCGCCGTTCTTCTTTCTTCGTCCTCTGTTTTTCCCATCGCCACTGCTCCATCTCCGGCGAGTCCGTGCCGTCGCTGTCATGCTTCACCGTCGCTGATAAGCTAGTCCTAGCTCCGCCTAAACCTTGCGCGTCCATCTAACCCACCAATTTGGCTTGTCTTCACCGGGAACTCGAGTTTCATCGCCTTCTTCCTCGCGGCCGGCAGAGTCCCCGTCGAGCGAGCGCCGTCGTGGCCAGTACTCTACGGTGAGCTTCTGATCTCGGGAAGCATTGTTTCAGCTTCTCCGTGATGCCGTGGTGCTTAATATCTTGTTGATTGCTCGTTTTGTCTGCCACAGCCACTGGAACACCGCCGTCGCCATTGCTCGCACCGCCGTGATCGCTGTGAACGCCGCCCCGCTTCACCGTTGCTTCTCCGGCCTTAATTCTTGCTTGAACGTGTTTGTGGTGAGATACTGGACCTTCCCATGCCCTCTGTTTCCCCGTTTTCGGCTTCGTTTCGCCGGCGTAGCACTGCCGTGGCACCGCGTCCGCCATGGCCGACGCCAAGCTCGTAACTCGTAGTAATTCATCTAGCTAGTGCCTTCAGTCGATGCGCCGTGATGATGTGGTCATTTTGGTACCTTGACCGTCGCGTTTGGACTCACCGTCGGCGAGTTTGCGCCGGTCAGCGCCGTCGTCGTCGTAGTCAACACGCGGGAGGTAGGTGATGACATGTGGGGTCCGATGTCAGTGACTCGGCGTTCTAAGTGGATTTTCTATTTTTCATAATTAAATGAATAGTGCTGTAATTTGTTATTTTTGTGTAGAATTATTTAGAGCTCCAAAAATTATGAAAATTTTTGTGTGAATTCTCTATGATGTATATTATATGACAAAAATTTGAAATATTGATTTCCAGTATTTTTGGGGTATGATAAAAATTGCTCAATTAATTAATAAATGACTTTCCATGATTTTTCTAGGCTTATTTACTTGTCCAAAAATTATGAAATTTGTTTTGCCACTTAGTTATCATGTAATGAACATTTACTAAAATTTTGAGCTCAATTAGAATAAGTTGATTTATTTCATAATTTTAATTAAATAATTAATTCATAAAAGCAAATGGTAACCTTTAGTGATTTAGGTTTTGTTTGTAATTTTGGATTGAGTGATGACCTTGGGTCATTTGTTGATAATGATCCTTGGCAGTTGATGTATGTGTTACGAAAAAGATTTAGTTTGTTTGACTTGCAACTGTACCGCGAAGGAAAGTTGTATTCAAATTGTTAAATTTTTGTATCCATCATCGAGCATCATGTTTCGTATTCCGCATCATGTTAAACATGGCATTGTTATTACGTGTAGTGAACGAAGGTGAAAACGTGGTAGTTAATCAAGCTGTTGAGGAGGTTAATCCGTCTGTTGAGGTCGGATCGAATACTTGTGTGACGTCGCAGGAATCGGACTTTTCCGTCAACAAAGGCAAGCCCCGGATGCATACAACCCTACCTTGTGTTTTACAAAATAATTTCGCTTTTGCTTTCCGTTACTGCATTAAGTGATTAGGAGTTAAGTAAGAGCCTAATTGGTGAATTACCAACCTTGTTATTCCATATTTACCATATTACCAGTTTTAAATTCGTATATGCCTAGTTTTGCTTAGCTATGCGTAGAACGATGAAAGTCGGGTGATTACCTGCCACCTGCAAGTTTTAAATGGAACATCGGTTAATTATGTTAGCATGTGATATGGGAATGTGGAGTAATAAATCTAGACCGGGCGGACTCGGTGTGTGTGAGCCACAAGACATGGAGGTCTTGTGAGCGGGTTCTTTCCGCCTGTGTCGATTAAGGCACGTCCGTTGTTGAATTGTATGAGGTGAGAATTTGTAGTACTAACCACATACTCCGGTAAGCCTGAACTTGGCAATTCTATTACGAGAATGGCTACTCGCGCACTGGGAGTGGAGAGATGGCGGGAATAGCGTGTACCCACGTGGCTATGGGCTGGAATGGTGGAGTACTGTGTTCTCGGGTGGCGCGGACCCGTTCTTGTTTTAGAGGACCTAAGGGTAGGTTGGTATATGTAGGTCAGGGACCTGCATATGTCGTGTGGTCTGGAATTCCCAGCTGGGTTTATAATCGGTTCGAATCGTCGTTGCTCCTCGGTTATGGAGACTCAACTCACTGTTCATCATCGTAGAATTAATAACTGGAACTTGAGAATGGTTGATGAAGGTGTTGGATATGAAGTTTCATGATCTCATTACGGATCGTGTCATCTTTGTATATGATTTTATGAAGTTTAAATTGTTGAAATAAAGAATTTTGTTAAAGAGCTTTTACGCAAAATAACTTTGATTATTGCTAAAACCATACCTTGAATCCCTGAGCCTGCATTCCTGAGTTCTATCAATTTTTATTTCGGTTAAGTCTTGTTGAGTACTTTTGTACTCAGGGTTCGTTGACCCTTGTTGCAGGTGAGCCTCATGAGCAGATCTGTTTTGGATCGTGCTGCATGACTATCGTTCGTTCTGACGATGAGAAGTAAATGTGTGATCCTTGGGCAGGATGTTTATTTTGTGTGATATGTCTATATTAATTATGCCACTCCACTACTACTATGGTTTGTAATAACTATCAAACTTAGTTTGTAAGGTTTGAAACTACTGTTTTGTAAATTATGTTATTGTAAGACTTCCGCTGTTTTTACTCTGATGTATATATATTTGAATAAATGTTGTAATACTGCAATGACCCTGTAACGTGATCCTGCTCGGAAATCGTGGATGATTCGGGGTTCCCCGAGGACACCCGACAGATTTCTTAAGTTACCAGGAACATATGCATTGTTGTCAAAGGTCGTTGGACAGTGACAAGTGTATGTGGGTCCTATAATTTAGGAGGTTCTGCCACAGAATGGTATCGGAGAGATCGTTACAAGGTTTTTGTTGTATTGTTTTACAAAAACTTCAAAAGGATTTGGATGACTAAATTTAACTTGATAATTTGGTCCAAATTGCTTCTGACTTATCTTGTTTCTTTCTCACCATTCCTTATTTGATTAAAAGGGTCTTGTGTGGTGGAGTAGTAATCATACTATGCCCTATATAAAAATAAATGTTGTTTATGTGTATTATAAACTTTGATGTTTTTGTTCGTAAGAACGATGCATGCATCATGAATAATTCACTTGTTACTTCCTTCACCTCTTAGTCTGGAATTAAGTAGTGAGTCTGGTTGGAGGAATGTAATCCATCTTAGTTACTTTTTAGACTTTGATCAAATGGTCTTACTTGGATTAAATTGGTTTCCTACAGTATGGCTCGTGCCAAGATGACGCCCCGTAAGTCCACTGGACCCAAAGGAGTTCCTCGTCACCAACTTGCCCCTAGAAATGATGGTGCTAGCAGTAGCAGTTCTAGGCCTGATCCCCAAGCAGAGATACAGAGGATTTCTGCAGAATTAGCACAAGCTACTAGAGATAGGGCTTTGGATGCTATACAGTTAGGAGAATTACAGGATCAATTGAGGCGTCTCACCACCGCACACAGGAACTGCGAAAGCATGTTAGTTCGTACGGTGGAGGGACGAAATGAGGCTTGGCATAGGGAAGATGTAGCTAGAGCTAGAACTCATGAGCTAGAATTCTATGTAGAAGATTTAGAAGAACATAATACCTATCTACATGAGGAAGTTCATAGGCTTAGCAATCTACTAAACCCGAATCATGAGCCTCAAGCTGATGCCATGGACCCTGGTGTCATCCTTGCTGATGAAAGTGAATCAGAAGAGGAAGAAGAAGAAGATCCTGAAGAATTAGTAATGATAGATGAAAGTGATGATGAAGGCGGTAACAATTCCGGAATGGATACCGAGCCTGAAGTTTGAAGTAATCACGGAAAGGAGTAGAGTTGTGTAATAGAAGATCTAGTTAAGCTAGTAGTCTTGTTTAGATGTGTTCTTGTGTTTAAATAAGTGGCATCGATGTAATGCGGGTAGTAAGCACTTTGATCTTTGAATAAAGACTTGTGAATAAAGTTTGGTTTGTTATGAACAGATGCGTCGTACGCGGGGATCGCATATTCCTGGTACTTCACAAGATGATGATGATATCCCCAACCCACCACCAATGCCGACCAATCTGGCTGATGCTATCGCTGCATTAGTCAATGTGACTGTGGAAAATTCTCGTTTGCTTCATGAGATGGCTCAAAGTAATCAGAATCAGATGCATGGAAACCGTGGCCGCAATCATAACAGGCATGAGGCTACCTATGTGGATTTCACGGATACAAAACCCCCGGTGTTCACCAAGGCAGATGAACCATTGGAGGCTGATGACTGGCTTAGGACCATGGAGCAGAAATTTGATCTTATTCACTGCACAGAGTTTCAGAAACCGGTGTTTGCTTCCCAGCAACTTAGAGGTGCAGCTGGTGCTTGGTATGCAAATCTGATGGCCATGCAACCCGCAGGCATTCCGTTAACTTGGACAGAATTTCGCACTGCTTTTAGAGCCCATTATATCCCGGAAGGAGTGATGGCTATGAAGCTGGATGAATTCCTTGCTTTGAAGCAAGGAGATCAAACCGTAATGCAGTATGTGGGAAGATTTAATCATCTGTCGCAGTATGCATCTGAACATGTCAATACGGATGCCAAGAAAAAGAAATGGTTCATGAGAGGTCTGAATACCAAACTGCAGACAATGATGACAGCCTGTACGAATATCACTTATCATGAGGCAGTAAATATTGCAATTGCTTCAGAGGCAAAGTATCGGCAGCATAGGGAGCTCAAAAAGAAAAAGAGTGTGCCGTCTGGATCTTTTGGGGGAAATCCGAAGAGGCAGAGGGTGATTTATCATCCAGTACATCATAATCGTCCTCCTTATCGTCCACCACAGTTCCAAGCCGGGCAACAGTCAAATGTCCGTCCTGCTATAACCTATCCGAACTCACAATCAACCAATGCTTCTGGTGGTAATGCTCCAACATCACAGGGTCACAACTATCCGTGTTACAATTGTGGAAGGACTGGTCATTTCTCCAGGGAATGTCCATATCCTAGGCAGGCTAATCAAAATTATCAGAAGGCCTCTGCCAATCAACAACAAGGTCAGGCACCAAACAAGAACCACAATCAGATTGCTCAGAAGGGCAAAGATGAGAGGAAGATAGGAAGGGTTTTCTATATTCAAGCCGGGGAAATTCCTGAAGGAGAGCCAGTGATGATGGGTATGTTTCCTGTTGCCAATCACCCTGCAGTTATACTTTTTGATTCTGGCGCATCGCATTCATTCATCAATAGAACATTTGTCATGAAGCATGAAATTTCGATTGGGGCAATAAAGGAAAGTTTCTTTATACAGTCGCCCGGGGGACGTCTGTGTACTAAGGAGATAGTATACCAGGTACCCATAAACCTAGGTGGGCATATTTTTCCCACTACCATGATTATCCTTAAGGATCAGGATATAGATGTAATTTTGGGAATGAATTGGATGTATCAGCATAAGGCTGTTATAGATGCTTTGAATAGGACCTTAAGAGTGAGTTTGCCTGATAGTAATTCTCAACTTCTTATCCAACTTCCAACCCTAAGAAGATCAGTGAGCAAGATTTGTGCAACTGCTGTCAAAGAGATTAGAGATATTCCGGTAGTGTGTGAATTTCCGGATGTGTTTCCTGAAGATTTACCCGGTCTACCACCTGATAGGGATGTACAGTTTAACATAGAGTTACAACCTGGAACAGCTCCGATTTCTCGGAGAGCTTATAGGATGCCACCTAAGGAATTGGCCGAGTTGAAGACTCAATTACAAGAATTGATTGAGAAAGGGTTTATCCAACCTAGTTCCTCACCTTGGGGATGTCCGGCAATTTTTGTGAAAAAGAAAGATGAGACCCTGAGGTTATGTGTTGACTATCGTCCGTTGAATGAAGTGACCATCAAGAATAAGTATCCATTACCTCGGATAGATTTGCTTTTTGATCAATTGGCCGGAGCCAAAGTTTTCTCCAAGATAGATTTGAGATCAGGATATCACCAAATTAAGATAAAGCCTGAAGATATTCCCAAAACGGCATTTACCACAAGATATGGATTATATGAATACTTGGTAATGTCTTTTGGTTTGACAAATGCTCCCGCTCATTTCATGTATCTGATGAACTCAGTATTCATGCCTGAGCTAGACAAGTTTGTAGTGGTATTTATAGATGATATACTAGTATATTCCAAGAATAAGACAGAACATGCAGAACACCTCAGAATTGTTCTGACTCGTTTGAGAGAACATCAACTATATGCCAAGTTCAGCAAGTGTGATTTTTGGCTTAAGGAAGTGCAATTTCTTGGACATGTCTTATCAGCCGAAGGAGTTGCAGTTGATCCTAGCAAAGTGAAGGACGTGCTTGATTGGAAACCGCCAGCCACAGTTCATCAAGTTCGGAGTTTTCTTGGATTGGCGGGGTATTACCGTCGGTTTATTCTAGATTTCTCAAAAATATCAAAACCTATAACTGAATTGTTGAAGAACCAAGTCAAGTTTGTCTGGTCATCAGATTGTGAAGAGGCTTTCCAGACTTTAAAAAGGCTGTTGACTACTGCACCAGTGTTAGCCCAACCTGACATCGAGAAGCCATTTGATGTTTATTGTGATGCTTCAGGTATTGGTATTGGATGTGTGTTGATGCAAGAAGGCCGAGTCATTGCCTATGCATCTAGGCAACTTAAGCAACATGAAGAACACTATCCTACTCATGATTTGGAGTTAGCAGCTGTGGTTCATGCTCTAAAGATTTGGCGACATTACCTGCTTGGTAATACGTGCCATATGTATACAGACCACAAGAGCTTAAAGTATATCTTTACTCAGTCAGAGTTGAACATGCGACAAGAAGATGGTTAGAACTGATTAAGGATTATGATTTGGAAGTACATTATCACCCTGGTAAAGCAAATGTAGTTGCAGATGCCCTCAGTCGCAAAAGCTATTGCAATTGTCTGACAGTGAGAACAATGGGTTTGAATTTATGTCAAGAAATGGAAAAGTTGAATGTAGAAGTAATTCAACAAGGAAGTTTGACCAACATAATTGTAGAAGCCACTATTCGAGATCAAGTTATTGCTGCTCAGAAGGAAAACAAGGGTATAGCACATATCAAGGAAAGAGTCAAGAATGGGAAAGCAGAATGCTTCAGCATAGATGATGAAGATGTGTTGTGGTTCAAGGATCGCCTGGTGGTACCAAAAGTTCCTGAGTTGCGGCAGGCAATTCTAGATGAGGCACATGCTACTAGGTTATCTATCCATCCGGGAAGCAACAAGATGTACCATGATTTGAAGCAAAGATTCTGGTGGACTAAAATGAAAATAGAGATTGCTAGATACATAGCAAAGTGTGATACTTGTCAAAAGGTGAAAGCTATACATTTGAGGTCTGCTGGTGAATTACAACCATTACCTATTCCATCTTGGAAGTGGGAGGACATCAGTATGGATTTTATTGTTGGTCTACCCAAGACATCAAAGGGATTTGACTCAGTATGGGTTATTGTAGATCGACTCACTAAGTCAGCACATTTTCTTCCAGTCAAGACAATATATCCTACGATCCAATATGCCAAAATGTACTTAGCAAGAATCATGAGTCTCCATGGAATACCCAAGACTATTGTGTTAGATAGGGGTACACAGTTTGTCTCCAACTTTTGGAAACAATTGCATTCTTCGTTGGGTACTAAACTTCTGTATAGTACAGCTTATCATCCGCAGACTGATGGACAGACTGAAAGAGTTAATCAAGTGCTTGAAGATATGTTAAGGTGTTGTGTCCTTAACTATTCTAATAAGTGGGATGAATGCTTACCTTTGGCCGAGTTCTCATACAACAATAGTTATCAGGAAAGCATTAGAATGGCTCCATTTGAAGCACTCTATGGTCGTAGATGCAGAACATCATTGAGTTGGTCTGAGCCAGGGGAGAGAAGATTCTTTGGAGTTGACCTTGTGAAAGAAACAGAAGACAAGGTTAGACAAATACAGAGTAATTTGAAGATAGCTCAATCTCGACAAAAGAGTTATGCGGATAGAAGACGGAGACCATTGGTATTTAACAAAGGAGATTTTGTATATCTGAAAGTATCACCAATGAAGGGAGTTAACCGTTTTGGTGTTAAAGGAAAGTTGGCACCTCGATATATTGGACCATATCAAATTTTGGAGAGATATGGAAAAGTGGCATATCGCTTGAAATTACCTGAACATCTCACAGCTGTGCATGATGTGTTCCATGTTTCTCAATTGAAGAAGTGTCTCCGAGTGCCTGAACAGAATGTTGAAGTTAAAGGAGTGGAACTAGAACCAGATTTAACTTACTCCGAATATCCTATCCGAGTGTTAGATCAGAAAGATCGTGTTACTCGAAGACGGACAATCAAGTTCTATAAAATACAATGGAATCAACATTCAGAAGAGGAAGCTACCTGGGAATCAGAAGATTACTTGTTAGAAAAGTTTCCAGAGTTTCTAGCGTCAATATAGAATAGAATAATGATAGTTGAGCTCGGTTACTACAAATTGCGTTTTGTAAAAGAACCTCAGTTGTTCTATGGAAAAGTTCTGGATGTTTTTGGATTGACACATTTCCTTTTCCATTACTTACTCTATGGCTTTGAATCTCGGGGCGAGATTTCTTTTAGGGGGAAGGATTGTAACACCTCGGGTGTTTAAATATTAAAATCTGACATGTCATCATATGCATTGCAAAGCATTTGGCATTTGGTGAAAACTTTGAGATGCATACACTAAAACAAGTTTATATTCATGTGGTATGTGTGAATTGTAGTGTTTGACTTAAATTCAAAGTTTGTTTGGATTTTGAATTTTTCGAGAAAACCCTGATTTTCAGCATTTAAATCCTACCCTGAAAATCCATTTCAAAATCTAAGCATATTTTGGGGTTGATCCCAAAAGCAAAAGTGTAGAGCTTGGCAAGTTAAGCAAAGTTTATTTTTGGAGTTTTTCAAGTTGTTTAGAAAAATTTTGAGTAATTCAAAAAGGCGTAATTCGTTAAATATCCCCTATTTGAATTTAAAAGATCATTTCAAAATCTAGACCGAACTAGAAGATGGTTATAAAAGCAAAGTTGTAGAACTTTTGATTTTGAACAACTTTTGTTTTTGGAGATTTTTGAGTTGTTATGAAAATTTGAGAGTAATTTGTGAATTTTGGCGGGTGGCAATTCTGTAATTTGGATGAACAGTGTCCACCGCCGAAGCTACATGGCCGGCGATCTTCGGTTTGCTTCCAGTCGCGCGCGTGGCCGTCTGGGCGTCGCGTTGGCGCGCTGAAGGCTTCGTCGTGGCTTCCTTGCGCTCCCTTGGCCGTCCTATAAAGCTCTGGAGCCGCCGCCGTTCTTCTTTCTTCGTCCTCTGTTTTTCCCATCGCCACTGCTCCATCTCCGGCGAGTCCGTGCCATCGCTGTCATGCTTCACCGTCGCTGATAAGCTAGTCCCAGCTCCGCCTAAACCTTGCGCGTCCATCTAACCCACCAATTTGGCTTGTCTTCACCGGGAACTCGAGTTTCATCGCCTTCTTCCTCGCGGCCGGCAGAGTCCCCGTCGAGCGAGCGCCGTCGTGGCCAGTACTCTACGGTGAGCTTCTGATCTCGGGAAGCATTGTTTCAGCTTCTCCGTGATGCCGTGGTGCTTAATATCTTGTTGATTGCTCGTTTTGTCTGCCACAGCCACTGGAACACCGCCGTCGCCATTGCTCGCACCGCCGTGATCGCTGTGAACGCCGCCCCGCTTCACCGTTGCTTCTCCGGCCTTAATTCTTGCTTGAACGTGTTCGTGGTGAGATACTGGACCTTCCCATGCCCTCTGTTTCCCCGTTTTCGGCTTCGTTTCGCCGGCGTAGCACTGCCGTGGCACCGCGTCCGCCATGGCCGACGCCAAGCTCGTAACTCGTAGTAATTCATCTAGCTAGTGCCTTCAGTCGATGCGCCGTGATGATGTGGTCATTTTGGTACCTTGACCGTCGCCTTTGGACTCACCGTCGGCGAGTTTGCGCCGGTCAGCGCCGTCGTCGTCGTAGTCAACACGCGGGAGGTAGGTGATGACATGTGGGGTCCGATGTCAGTGACTCGGCGTTCTAAGTGGATTTTCTATTTTTCATAATTAAATGAATAGTGCTGTAATTTGTTATTTTTGTGTAGAATTATTTAGAGCTCCAAAAATTATGAAAATTTTTGTGTGAATTCTCTATGATGTATATTATATGACAAAAATTTGAAATATTGATTTCCAGTATTTTTGGGGTATGATAAAAATTGCTCAATTAATTAATAAATGACTTTCCATGATTTTTCTAGGCTTATTTACTTGTCCAAAAATTATGAAATTTGTTTTGCCACTTAGTTATCATGTAATGAACATTTACTAAAATTTTGAGCTCAATTAGAATAAGTTGATTTATTTCATAATTTTAATTAAATAATTAATTCATAAAAGCAAATGGTAACCTTTAGTGATTTAGGTTTTGTTTGTAATTTTGGATTGAGTGATGACCTTGGGTCATTTGTTGATAATGATCCTTGGCAGTTGATGTATGTGTTACGAAAAAGATTTAGTTTGTTTGACTTGCAACTGTACCGCGAAGGAAAGTTGTATTCAAATTGTTAAATTTTTGTATCCATCATCGAGCATCATGTTTCGTATTCCGCATCATGTTAAACATGGCATTGTTATTACGTGTAGTGAACGAAGGTGAAAACGTGGTAGTTAATCAAGCTGTTGAGGAGGTTAATCCGTCTGTTGAGGTCGGATCGAATACTTGTGTGACGTCGCAGGAATCGGACTTTTCCATCAACAAAGGCAAGCCCCGGATGCATACAACCCTACCTTGTGTTTTACAAAATAATTTCGCTTTTGCTTTCCGTTACTGCATTAAGTGATTAGGAGTTAAGTAAGAGCCTAATTGGTGAATTACCAACCTTGTTATTCCATATTTACCATATTACCAGTTTTAAATTCGTATATGCCTAGTTTTGCTTAGCTATGCGTAGAACGATGAAAGTCGGGTGATTACCTGCCACCTGCAAGTTTTAAATGGAACATCGGTTAATTATGTTAGCATGTGATATGGGAATGTGGAGTAATAAATCTAGACCGGGCGGACTCGGTGTGTGTGAGCCACAAGACATGGAGGTCTTGTGAGCGGGTTCTTTCCGCCTGTGTCGATTAAGGCACGTCCGTTGTTGAATTGTATGAGGTGAGAATTTGTAGTACTAACCACATACTCCGGTAAGCCTGAACTTGGCAATTCTATTACGAGAATGGCTACTCGCGCACTGGGAGTGGAGAGATGGCGGGAATAGCGTGTACCCACGTGGCTATGGGCTGGAATGGTGGAGTACTGTGTTCTCGGGTGGCGCGGACCCGTTCTTGTTTTAGAGGACCTAAGGGTAGGTTGGTATATGTAGGTCAGGGACCTGCATATGTCGTGTGGTCTGGAATTCCTAGCTGGGTTTATAATCGGTTCGAATCGTCGTTGCTCCTCGGTTATGGAGACTCAACTCACTGTTCATCATCGTAGAATTAATAACTGGAACTTGAGAATGGTTGATGAAGGTGTTGGATATGAAGTTTCATGATCTCATTACGGATCGTGTCATCTTTGTATATGATTTTATGAAGTTTAAATTGTTGAAATAAAGAATTTTGTTAAAGAGCTTTTACGCAAAATAACTTTGATTATTGCTAAAACCATACCTTGAATCCCTGAGCCTGCATTCCTGAGTTCTATCAATTTTTATTTCGGTTAAGTCTTGTTGAGTACTTTTGTACTCAGGGTTCGTTGACCCTTGTTGCAGGTGAGCCTCATGAGCAGATCTGTTTTGGATCGTGCTGCATGACTATCGTTCGTTCTGACGATGAGAAGTAAATGTGTGATCCTTGGGCAGGATGTTTATTTTGTGTGATATGTCTATATTAATTATGCCACTCCACTACTACTATGGTTTGTAATAACTATCAAACTTAGTTTGTAAGGTTTGAAACTACTGTTTTGTAAATTATGTTATTGTAAGACTTCCGCTGTTTTTACTCTGATGTATATATATTTGAATAAATGTTGTAATACTGCAATGACCCTGTAACGTGATCCTGCTCGGAAATCGTGGATGATTCGGGGTTCCCCGAGGACACCCGACAGATTTCTTAAGTTACCAGGAACATATGCATTGTTGTCAAAGGTCGTTGGACAGTGACAAGTGTATGTGGGTCCTATAATTTAGGAGGTTCTGCCACAGAATGGTATCGGAGAGATCGTTACAAGGTTTTTGTTGTATTGTTTTACAAAAACTTCAAAAGGATTTGGATGACTAAATTTAACTTGATAATTTGGTCCAAATTGCTTCTGACTTATCTTGTTTCTTTCTCACCATTCCTTATTTGATTAAAAGGGTCTTGTGTGGTGGAGTAGTAATCATACTATGCCCTATATAAAAATAAATGTTGTTTATGTGTATTATAAACTTTGATGTTTTTGTTCGTAAGAACGATGCATGCATCATGAATAATTCACTTGTTACTTCCTTCACCTCTTAGTCTGGAATTAAGTAGTGAGTCTGGTTGGAGGAATGTAATCCATCTTAGTTACTTTTTAGACTTTGATCAAATGGTCTTACTTGGATTAAATTGGTTTCCTACAGTATGGCTCGTGCCAAGATGACGCCCCGTAAGTCCACTGGACCCAAAGGAGTTCCTCGTCACCAACTTGCCCCTAGAAATGATGGTGCTAGCAGTAGCAGTTCTAGGCCTGATCCCCAAGCAGAGATACAGAGGATTTCTGCAGAATTAGCACAAGCTACTAGAGATAGGGCTTTGGATGCTATACAGTTAGGAGAATTACAGGATCAATTGAGGCGTCTCACCACCGCACACAGGAACTGCGAAAGCATGTTAGTTCGTACGGTGGAGGGACGAAATGAGGCTTGGCATAGGGAAGATGTAGCTAGAGCTAGAACTCATGAGCTAGAATTCTATGTAGAAGATTTAGAAGAACATAATACCTATCTACATGAGGAAGTTCATAGGCTTAGCAATCTACTAAACCCGAATCATGAGCCTCAAGCTGATGCCATGGACCCTGGTGTCATCCTTGCTGATGAAAGTGAATCAGAAGAGGAAGAAGAAGAAGATCCTGAAGAATTAGTAATGATAGATGAAAGTGATGATGAAGGCGGTAACAATTCCGGAATGGATACCGAGCCTGAAGTTTGAAGTAATCACGGAAAGGAGTAGAGTTGTGTAATAGAAGATCTAGTTAAGCTAGTAGTCTTGTTTAGATGTGTTCTTGTGTTTAAATAAGTGGCATCGATGTAATGCGGGTAGTAAGCACTTTGATCTTTGAATAAAGACTTGTGAATAAAGTTTGGTTTGTTATGAACAGATGCGTCGTACGCGGGGATCGCATATTCCTGGTACTTCACAAGATGATGATGATATCCCCAACCCACCACCAATGCCGACCAATCTGGCTGATGCTATCGCTGCATTAGTCAATGTGACTGTGGAAAATTCTCGTTTGCTTCATGAGATGGCTCAAAGTAATCAGAATCAGATGCATGGAAACCGTGGCCGCAATCATAACAGGCATGAGGCTACCTATGTGGATTTCACGGATACAAAACCCCCGGTGTTCACCAAGGCAGATGAACCATTGGAGGCTGATGACTGGCTTAGGACCATGGAGCAGAAATTTGATCTTATTCACTGCACAGAGTTTCAGAAACCGGTGTTTGCTTCCCAGCAACTTAGAGGTGCAGCTGGTGCTTGGTATGCAAATCTGATGGCCATGCAACCCGCAGGCATTCCGTTAACTTGGACAGAATTTCGCACTGCTTTTAGAGCCCATTATATCCCGGAAGGAGTGATGGCTATGAAGCTGGATGAATTCCTTGCTTTGAAGCAAGGAGATCAAACCGTAATGCAGTATGTGGGAAGATTTAATCATCTGTCGCAGTATGCATCTGAACATGTCAATACGGATGCCAAGAAAAAGAAATGGTTCATGAGAGGTCTGAATACCAAACTGCAGACAATGATGACAGCCTGTACGAATATCACTTATCATGAGGCAGTAAATATTGCAATTGCTTCAGAGGCAAAGTATCGGCAGCATAGGGAGCTCAAAAAGAAAAAGAGTGTGCCGTCTGGATCTTTTGGGGGAAATCCGAAGAGGCAGAGGGTGATTTATCATCCAGTACATCATAATCGTCCTCCTTATCGTCCACCACAGTTCCAAGCCGGGCAACAGTCAAATGTCCGTCCTGCTATAACCTATCCGAACTCACAATCAACCAATGCTTCTGGTGGTAATGCTCCAACATCACAGGGTCACAACTATCCGTGTTACAATTGTGGAAGGACTGGTCATTTCTCCAGGGAATGTCCATATCCTAGGCAGGCTAATCAAAATTATCAGAAGGCCTCTGCCAATCAACAACAAGGTCAGGCACCAAACAAGAACCACAATCAGATTGCTCAGAAGGGCAAAGATGAGAGGAAGATAGGAAGGGTTTTCTATATTCAAGCCGGGGAAATTCCTGAAGGAGAGCCAGTGATGATGGGTATGTTTCCTGTTGCCAATCACCCTGCAGTTATACTTTTTGATTCTGGCGCATCGCATTCATTCATCAATAGAACATTTGTCATGAAGCATGAAATTTCGATTGGGGCAATAAAGGAAAGTTTCTTTATACAGTCGCCCGGGGGACGTCTGTGTACTAAGGAGATAGTATACCAGGTACCCATAAACCTAGGTGGGCATATTTTTCCCACTACCATGATTATCCTTAAGGATCAGGATATAGATGTAATTTTGGGAATGAATTGGATGTATCAGCATAAGGCTGTTATAGATGCTTTGAATAGGACCTTAAGAGTGAGTTTGCCTGATAGTAATTCTCAACTTCTTATCCAACTTCCAACCCTAAGAAGATCAGTGAGCAAGATTTGTGCAACTGCTGTCAAAGAGATTAGAGATATTCCGGTAGTGTGTGAATTTCCGGATGTGTTTCCTGAAGATTTACCCGGTCTACCACCTGATAGGGATGTACAGTTTAACATAGAGTTACAACCTGGAACAGCTCCGATTTCTCGGAGAGCTTATAGGATGCCACCTAAGGAATTGGCCGAGTTGAAGACTCAATTACAAGAATTGATTGAGAAAGGGTTTATCCAACCTAGTTCCTCACCTTGGGGATGTCCGGCAATTTTTGTGAAAAAAGAAAGATGAGACCCTGAGGTTATGTGTTGACTATCGTCCGTTGAATGAAGTGACCATCAAGAATAAGTATCCATTACCTCGGATAGATTTGCTTTTTGATCAATTGGCCGGAGCCAAAGTTTTCTCCAAGATAGATTTGAGATCAGGATATCACCAAATTAAGATAAAGCCTGAAGATATTCCCAAAACGGCATTTACCACAAGATATGGATTATATGAATACTTGGTAATGTCTTTTGGTTTGACAAATGCTCCCGCTCATTTCATGTATCTGATGAACTCAGTATTCATGCCTGAGCTAGACAAGTTTGTAGTGGTATTTATAGATGATATACTAGTATATTCCAAGAATAAGACAGAACATGCAGAACACCTCAGAATTGTTCTGACTCGTTTGAGAGAACATCAACTATATGCCAAGTTCAGCAAGTGTGATTTTTGGCTTAAGGAAGTGCAATTTCTTGGACATGTCTTATCAGCCGAAGGAGTTGCAGTTGATCCTAGCAAAGTGAAGGACGTGCTTGATTGGAAACCGCCAGCCACAGTTCATCAAGTTCGGAGTTTTCTTGGATTGGCGGGGTATTACCGTCGGTTTATTCTAGATTTCTCAAAAATATCAAAACCTATAACTGAATTGTTGAAGAACCAAGTCAAGTTTGTCTGGTCATCAGATTGTGAAGAGGCTTTCCAGACTTTAAAAAGGCTGTTGACTACTGCACCAGTGTTAGCCCAACCTGACATCGAGAAGCCATTTGATGTTTATTGTGATGCTTCAGGTATTGGTATTGGATGTGTGTTGATGCAAGAAGGCCGAGTCATTGCCTATGCATCTAGGCAACTTAAGCAACATGAAGAACACTATCCTACTCATGATTTGGAGTTAGCAGCTGTGGTTCATGCTCTAAAGATTTGGCGACATTACCTGCTTGGTAATACGTGCCATATGTATACAGACCACAAGAGCTTAAAGTATATCTTTACTCAGTCAGAGTTGAACATGCGACAAGAAGATGGTTAGAACTGATTAAGGATTATGATTTGGAAGTACATTATCACCCTGGTAAAGCAAATGTAGTTGCAGATGCCCTCAGTCGCAAAAGCTATTGCAATTGTCTGACAGTGAGAACAATGGGTTTGAATTTATGTCAAGAAATGGAAAAGTTGAATGTAGAAGTAATTCAACAAGGAAGTTTGACCAACATAATTGTAGAAGCCACTATTCGAGATCAAGTTATTGCTGCTCAGAAGGAAAACAAGGGTATAGCACATATCAAGGAAAGAGTCAAGAATGGGAAAGCAGAATGCTTCAGCATAGATGATGAAGATGTGTTGTGGTTCAAGGATCGCCTGGTGGTACCAAAAGTTCCTGAGTTGCGGCAGGCAATTCTAGATGAGGCACATGCTACTAGGTTATCTATCCATCCGGGAAGCAACAAGATGTACCATGATTTGAAGCAAAGATTCTGGTGGACTAAAATGAAAATAGAGATTGCTAGATACATAGCAAAGTGTGATACTTGTCAAAAGGTGAAAGCTATACATTTGAGGTCTGCTGGTGAATTACAACCATTACCTATTCCATCTTGGAAGTGGGAGGACATCAGTATGGATTTTATTGTTGGTCTACCCAAGACATCAAAGGGATTTGACTCAGTATGGGTTATTGTAGATCGACTCACTAAGTCAGCACATTTTCTTCCAGTCAAGACAATATATCCTACGATCCAATATGCCAAAATGTACTTAGCAAGAATCATGAGTCTCCATGGAATACCCAAGACTATTGTGTTAGATAGGGGTACACAGTTTGTCTCCAACTTTTGGAAACAATTGCATTCTTCGTTGGGTACTAAACTTCTGTATAGTACAGCTTATCATCCGCAGACTGATGGACAGACTGAAAGAGTTAATCAAGTGCTTGAAGATATGTTAAGGTGTTGTGTCCTTAACTATTCTAATAAGTGGGATGAATGCTTACCTTTGGCCGAGTTCTCATACAACAATAGTTATCAGGAAAGCATTAGAATGGCTCCATTTGAAGCACTCTATGGTCGTAGATGCAGAACATCATTGAGTTGGTCTGAGCCAGGGGAGAGAAGATTCTTTGGAGTTGACCTTGTGAAAGAAACAGAAGACAAGGTTAGACAAATACAGAGTAATTTGAAGATAGCTCAATCTCGACAAAAGAGTTATGCGGATAGAAGACGGAGACCATTGGTATTTAACAAAGGAGATTTTGTATATCTGAAAGTATCACCAATGAAGGGAGTTAACCGTTTTGGTGTTAAAGGAAAGTTGGCACCTCGATATATTGGACCATATCAAATTTTGGAGAGATATGGAAAAGTGGCATATCGCTTGAAATTACCTGAACATCTCACAGCTGTGCATGATGTGTTCCATGTTTCTCAATTGAAGAAGTGTCTCCGAGTGCCTGAACAGAATGTTGAAGTTAAAGGAGTGGAACTAGAACCAGATTTAACTTACTCCGAATATCCTATCCGAGTGTTAGATCAGAAAGATCGTGTTACTCGAAGACGGACAATCAAGTTCTATAAAATACAATGGAATCAACATTCAGAAGAGGAAGCTACCTGGGAATCAGAAGATTACTTGTTAGAAAAGTTTCCAGAGTTTCTAGCGTCAATATAGAATAGAATAATGATAGTTGAGCTCGGTTACTACAAATTGCGTTTTGTAAAAGAACCTCAGTTGTTCTATGGAAAAGTTCTGGATGTTTTTGGATTGACACATTTCCTTTTCCATTACTTACTCTATGGCTTTGAATCTCGGGGCGAGATTTCTTTTAGGGGGAAGGATTGTAACACCTCGGGTGTTTAAATATTAAAATCTGACATGTCATCATATGCATTGCAAAGCATTTGGCATTTGGTGAAAACTTTGAGATGCATACACTAAAACAAGTTTATATTCATGTGGTATGTGTGAATTGTAGTGTTTGACTTAAATTCAAAGTTTGTTTGGATTTTGAATTTTTCGAGAAAACCCTGATTTTCAGCATTTAAATCCTACCCTGAAAATCCATTTCAAAATCTAAGCATATTTTGGGGTTGATCCCAAAAGCAAAAGTGTAGAGCTTGGCAAGTTAAGCAAAGTTTATTTTTGGAGTTTTTCAAGTTGTTTAGAAAAATTTTGAGTAATTCAAAAAGGCGTAATTCGTTAAATATCCCCTATTTGAATTTAAAAGATCATTTCAAAATCTAGACCGAACTAGAAGATGGTTATAAAAGCAAAGTTGTAGAACTTTTGATTTTGAACAACTTTTGTTTTTGGAGATTTTTGAGTTGTTATGAAAATTTGAGAGTAATTTGTGAATTTTGGCGGGTGGCAATTCTGTAATTTGGATGAACAGTGTCCACCGCCGAAGCTACATGGCCGGCGATCTTCGGTTTGCTTCCAGTCGCGCGCGTGGCCGTCTGGGCGTCGCGTTGGCGCGCTGAAGGCTTCGTCGTGGCTTCCTTGCGCTCCCTTGGCCGTCCTATAAAGCTCTGGAGCCGCCGCCGTTCTTCTTTCTTCGTCCTCTGTTTTTCCCATCGCCACTGCTCCATCTCCGGCGAGTCCGTGCCATCGCTGTCATGCTTCACCGTCGCTGATAAGCTAGTCCCAGCTCCGCCTAAACCTTGCGCGTCCATCTAACCCACCAATTTGGCTTGTCTTCACCGGGAACTCGAGTTTCATCGCCTTCTTCCTCGCGGCCGGCAGAGTCCCCGTCGAGCGAGCGCCGTCGTGGCCAGTACTCTACGGTGAGCTTCTGATCTCGGGAAGCATTGTTTCAGCTTCTCCGTGATGCCGTGGTGCTTAATATCTTGTTGATTGCTCGTTTTGTCTGCCACAGCCACTGGAACACCGCCGTCGCCATTGCTCGCACCGCCGTGATCGCTGTGAACGCCGCCCCGCTTCACCGTTGCTTCTCCGGCCTTAATTCTTGCTTGAACGTGTTCGTGGTGAGATACTGGACCTTCCCATGCCCTCTGTTTCCCCGTTTTCGGCTTCGTTTCGCCGGCGTAGCACTGCCGTGGCACCGCGTCCGCCATGGCCGACGCCAAGCTCGTAACTCGTAGTAATTCATCTAGCTAGTGCCTTCAGTCGATGCGCCGTGATGATGTGGTCATTTTGGTACCTTGACCGTCGCCTTTGGACTCACCGTCGGCGAGTTTGCGCCGGTCAGCGCCGTCGTCGTCGTAGTCAACACGCGGGAGGTAGGTGATGACATGTGGGGTCCGATGTCAGTGACTCGGCGTTCTAAGTGGATTTTCTATTTTTCATAATTAAATGAATAGTGCTGTAATTTGTTATTTTTGTGTAGAATTATTTAGAGCTCCAAAAATTATGAAAATTTTTGTGTGAATTCTCTATGATGTATATTATATGACAAAAATTTGAAATATTGATTTCCAGTATTTTTGGGGTATGATAAAAATTGCTCAATTAATTAATAAATGACTTTCCATGATTTTTCTAGGCTTATTTACTTGTCCAAAAATTATGAAATTTGTTTTGCCACTTAGTTATCATGTAATGAACATTTACTAAAATTTTGAGCTCAATTAGAATAAGTTGATTTATTTCATAATTTTAATTAAATAATTAATTCATAAAAGCAAATGGTAACCTTTAGTGATTTAGGTTTTGTTTGTAATTTTGGATTGAGTGATGACCTTGGGTCATTTGTTGATAATGATCCTTGGCAGTTGATGTATGTGTTACGAAAAAGATTTAGTTTGTTTGACTTGCAACTGTACCGCGAAGGAAAGTTGTATTCAAATTGTTAAATTTTTGTATCCATCATCGAGCATCATGTTTCGTATTCCGCATCATGTTAAACATGGCATTGTTATTACGTGTAGTGAACGAAGGTGAAAACGTGGTAGTTAATCAAGCTGTTGAGGAGGTTAATCCGTCTGTTGAGGTCGGATCGAATACTTGTGTGACGTCGCAGGAATCGGACTTTTCCATCAACAAAGGCAAGCCCCGGATGCATACAACCCTACCTTGTGTTTTACAAAATAATTTCGCTTTTGCTTTCCGTTACTGCATTAAGTGATTAGGAGTTAAGTAAGAGCCTAATTGGTGAATTACCAACCTTGTTATTCCATATTTACCATATTACCAGTTTTAAATTCGTATATGCCTAGTTTTGCTTAGCTATGCGTAGAACGATGAAAGTCGGGTGATTACCTGCCACCTGCAAGTTTTAAATGGAACATCGGTTAATTATGTTAGCATGTGATATGGGAATGTGGAGTAATAAATCTAGACCGGGCGGACTCGGTGTGTGTGAGCCACAAGACATGGAGGTCTTGTGAGCGGGTTCTTTCCGCCTGTGTCGATTAAGGCACGTCCGTTGTTGAATTGTATGAGGTGAGAATTTGTAGTACTAACCACATACTCCGGTAAGCCTGAACTTGGCAATTCTATTACGAGAATGGCTACTCGCGCACTGGGAGTGGAGAGATGGCGGGAATAGCGTGTACCCACGTGGCTATGGGCTGGAATGGTGGAGTACTGTGTTCTCGGGTGGCGCGGACCCGTTCTTGTTTTAGAGGACCTAAGGGTAGGTTGGTATATGTAGGTCAGGGACCTGCATATGTCGTGTGGTCTGGAATTCCCAGCTGGGTTTATAATCGGTTCGAATCGTCGTTGCTCCTCGGTTATGGAGACTCAACTCACTGTTCATCATCGTAGAATTAATAACTGGAACTTGAGAATGGTTGATGAAGGTGTTGGATATGAAGTTTCATGATCTCATTACGGATCGTGTCATCTTTGTATATGATTTTATGAAGTTTAAATTGTTGAAATAAAGAATTTTGTTAAAGAGCTTTTACGCAAAATAACTTTGATTATTGCTAAAACCATACCTTGAATCCCTGAGCCTGCATTCCTGAGTTCTATCAATTTTTATTTCGGTTAAGTCTTGTTGAGTACTTTTGTACTCAGGGTTCGTTGACCCTTGTTGCAGGTGAGCCTCATGAGCAGATCTGTTTTGGATCGTGCTGCATGACTATCGTTCGTTCTGACGATGAGAAGTAAATGTGTGATCCTTGGGCAGGATGTTTATTTTGTGTGATATGTCTATATTAATTATGCCACTCCACTACTACTATGGTTTGTAATAACTATCAAACTTAGTTTGTAAGGTTTGAAACTACTGTTTTGTAAATTATGTTATTGTAAGACTTCCGCTGTTTTTACTCTGATGTATATATATTTGAATAAATGTTGTAATACTGCAATGACCCTGTAACGTGATCCTGCTCGGAAATCGTGGATGATTCGGGGTTCCCCGAGGACACCCGACAGATTTCTTAAGTTACCAGGAACATATGCATTGTTGTCAAAGGTCGTTGGACAGTGACAAGTGTATGTGGGTCCTATAATTTAGGAGGTTCTGCCACACTAGCGCCAAATGATTTCTCCAAATTGCCAAACAATTTCGCCAAATAAGTTTCTCCAAATCTCCAAAGCTAGCGCCAAACGATTTCTCCAAATCGCTGAACGATTTCACCGAAAAAGTTTTCTCCAAGTCGCCGAATATGTTTTCCACAAACCTCCAACGCATTTCGCCACACGTTTGCTCCAAAGTTGCCAAACACTTTGTCCTAAATCTCCAAGACCTTCCGCCGATCAGCGAGCAGCTTACTTTCTTTACTGTTCTCTTTGGAAAAGGCCCAGTCTCCGATCTCTCCCTAAACATCCTACGGGCTCCGTGCTCTGCGTTATGGGTGGTCGGCTATGGTTCCTTGGTCGCGCCTATTCATCCTACATGTTTACGGGGTCCGCACCCCATGTTATGGACTATGGGCTAGCTAAGGCCGAATGCTCAGCACAGAACTAGTTGCTCAGACTACGCTTATATGGTTTATATCTCCAAGTTATTTCGATAAACCCCTGAGCAACACATGTTCTACTTTTTCCTCTCTATGGAGAAGACCCAGTCTCTGATCCCTCCCTACACATGCAACGGGCTCCGTGCTCTGTGTTATGGGTGGTCGGCTGCGGTTCTTTGGTCACGCCTCTTCTTCCTACACGTGCACGGGCTCCGCGCTCGACGTCATGGACTATGGGCTAGCTGAGGTCACGGGGATTGGTAGCGAACAAACTGCTCGGACTCTACTTATACTCCATCTAAATACTTTATGGTCGTAATAATGAAGATTTTTTCGCTGAAATTCTTTCTGACCGCATACGCATGCACTTCATAACAGTTATCATCTGTATAAGTATTTTCCATGCTTTCGCGCATTCTAACTATATTGTCTAGAAATTACAAATGATGTCCACCAAGGAGATCATTGTGCTTCGCCACTACCGTTAGTCTCTCCGAATAGGTATATATCGACGGCCAACTTTTTCGCCACGTCTTCCACTTCATCCTCAAGCTGCTGGGTCTCCGCTTCGCTCAGCCCCTCGGCATCCGAATAGGTATATATCGCCGGCCAACTTTTTCACCACGTCTTCCACTTCATCCTCAAGCTGCTGGGTCTCCGCTTCACTCAGCCCCTTGGCATACCCGCCCCCTATCGCCTCTAGGTCAGTGGCTGGATAGTGGGATTGAACAACAGCAACGGCATGGGTAGCGGCAGAAACAACGACGTCATGGTTGAAGCTCTTAAAGCTTTCACACGCCGTCTTGCATCTTTCGATGATGATATCTGGGCGTGGCGGCCTGCCGTCGGGCTGAGGAGTAGTTTTCGGTTTGAGGCAGTCAAGCACTGGTTTGATTCTAGCAACTACGGTGTCAAATTTGTTCCTCTAGGTCCGGGCGTCTTGCTCTAGCACATTGAATTGTGCCTTGACCCTCTAACGGTAGTCTGCATGCATTTTGAAGTTCCATCAGGTAAGACAAATACTTCAGCAGAAAACCCGACCAGGGGGTACTCACCATTCAGCTCCTCGGTCAGTTTGTTCGCTCGCCCTGTCTCCTTCGCTTTCTCCTTCTGGAGTTGCTCGAGGGCTTGGCGAAGTTGACCGAGCTCCACGTCTTGTTCTACAAGTACATTATTCATCACCAAAAGTAATCATATCCAACTATGCGAGGCATTTTTGTGGATCGTACGTACCTTTCTTCTCCTCAGAGATTTTCTACAGCTTTTCCAACTACTCGGAAGCATCTTTAAGTTGTGTAGAGGTAGTGGTCAGCTGCTTAGACTTGCTCCGCAGTTGTTCTTTCGCAGTCGCCAGGTGCTCAGACAGGACCCTATTCTGGTATTCTAGGTCCCGCATGTTGGACTCACCAAGGTCTCGCTCACGCTGGGCCCTTTGAATGTTTTTCTCTGAACAGTTCATCGCCTCCTTGAGTTTTTTGTTCTCCTCGGCGAGGGGCTCCATCCTCTTAATCAGCTGGTAACGGTGCTCGACAGTTCGAGTTATCCCCTAGAAATGCACAATGACAATGACAAAAGGACACCACCAATGTCAATGAAGAATATTTAGGATTCAGTATTAACCTTGATTTGTTTTACTACTTCACCGAGGGCGGATTTTAGCCTCCTCATTTCTCTAGGGGTGTCCTCTTCCTCGACAACTACCACTTTGTCACCGCGCTTGTGAAGGATTCGGACGGATTGGGTTCAAGGCTCATCACGAACGATCTCCTCCACCTCGTCCTCCTCTTTCGCAGCAGTAGGGGTCACCGCAAGGGGGCTCTGTGGCCGAATAGTGGGTCTGAGCATGACCTACGACCCCTCAGGGGGCACCGTTAGCTCCTTGGGCACCCCTGGTCTCACCGACCCAGACTCTGTTGCTTCGCTGGCAACTCCAGTTTCAGCTCCCAAGGGTCCGACGCTACCCGACATTAATTCGGGCATTGTCGCTGAGCCGGTCTTTGCTGATGCCGGCCCCTCACCATCTCCAGCTCCACCTGCAGCGGTTGTTGATTTTTTCACCGGCTGCCGAGCACTGGGGGATCCTGACAAGGGGGCGACAGGCGTTACCTCCGCCTCGAGATTAGCTTGAGGCTACTCGTCAGTCTGGGCGGGTGATTTTAGATCATCCATGTGCCTTGCGCTGCATCAGAACATTTGGTCAATCGCCCAAAAAGCTAAGATCAAATAGCAAAACAACACCAATGCGAGGATACTTACCGTTTGGTCTGCCGGTGTACTTTTTTGAATCGGCGAGGCCTGTTTGAGCCCCTAGGTGCGGCTATGGGGTCGACACCTGTGCCAACGGGTGGAGGTCTGTCCTCCTCTATAGTTGGCCTCTGCTCCACCTGTTGCTCGAGGACTCCTGTCGCTTGCTCCGTGGGGATTTTTGTTGCGTGCTGCTCGGGGACTTCATTGCTTCCCCTTAGTTGCTCCTCCACGTGTGTGCTGCGTGAAGTTTTTTGCACGCTCGGGGGAGGGGGAACTGTATCTTCATCGTCATCAGACCACTCGATCACCGTGGCCCTTCGCGGACGAGTGGTCTGGTCTCCGCCCTGTGATATACCGCCCTATTTGCGGGGAGCGACAGTCGTCATTTTCCTCTTCTTCCGGGCTGGCTCATCTGCCGCTGCCCGTTTCCCCTAGGATTTCTCCGATAACGGGGGGGACGCGCTGTGTGATCAACATCCGAATCTCTGGATTCTGAAGAGATGCCAATGGTACTTTCTTCAGGGTGTTCTGTTGGTCGGATGTCCACCGCCGGCGGCCATTCAGCTCTCGGCACGTCAGAAAAATATACTGCCCTGTCCTGCGAATGGATCTTTGCATAAGTAAGTCAGTTCCCTGCTCGGCGATCGACATTTGAACAATGCAGGTTAAGATGATTACCTGAGGACGCGGGTTCGTACAGTTGAAGGCTTTTGTTTCTTTCAGCCAGCTAAATGAGGCGCTGGACATGAATAGTTCTATGGCATGGCTTATTACTTCTTTCCTTGACAGCCGTTCAGGTCTCTCCCGGGTTCCGTCATCATCGCCCTTGTAGTCAAAAGCAGGGTAGGCCCTCTCTTTGCAAGGTTGGACATGGCGTACTATGAAGCTTGTTGCCACATGTTCACCTCTCATCTCCACACCTTGAATCAAGTTAAGGAGCTCCTTCACTTGCTCCATGTCAATACTTCTTGGTCTCTCCGACCAGCTTCTTTGGTTCTCTAGGATATGGTGGACGTCGCAGCGGACGGCCGGGTGGTTCTGTTTCATGTAAAACCACTTGGAATTCCACCCTTTCAGGGAAGTGTTTAGTGGTACGCTGATATAATCGCTGGCCATTCCATCCTGAAGCTGCAGATATACGATGCCGACCACCTTGGAGCTGCCGCCGCCTTTCTTCTTTAACCAAAACAAGTGTCTAAAGAGGTTGAAGTGAGGCAGAATCCCAAGAAACGCCTCACAGAAGTGAATAAAGATCGAGATGTGCAGTATAGTGTTGGGGTGGAGATTGCACAGACTAATCGACCAAAATACCAACAGATCTTGTAGGAAAGGATGAATAGGGAACCCCAATCCACGCTAGAAATAATCTTCAAAGACTACAACTTCATCGGTGTTAGGCATTGGAAAGGGCTCACCACTGGCTGGCCGCCATCCGGCGGTGACGCGGTCAGGGAGCACGTCCGCCGACACCATTCTTTCAAGCTCCGTTTCTCTAGTGTGCGATGGCGTCCACTCTTTGTCGCGACTGGCTCTACTTCCTGCCTTCTTTGGGCTTGTTTTCTTTGGGTTCATGGCTCTCCTCTTCGGCGCCATCACTCAGATCTGGATGCGGTCTGGCATCGGCAACGTGTGTGGCTACGAATCTAGAAGTGTGGTGGCTGAGGTGGAAGATGAAATGGCGAAGTGGCAAGAGTGGGAGAATGGGGGGCGGAGGTACTGTTATAAAGCACTTTCCCCACTTTTACAACTCAAGGGCTTTTGGGAAACCGTTCCCGTGATCTGCGCCGCTCCGAATTCTCTGCTGCAGCTTAATGGGCCGTTCGAGGATTTTCGCGCAACCTCAGCCCACGTCGCTAGTTTGTTGCTACTGTCAGTTGTTTCCTCGCCGAAATATTGCTGACTACTCCGCCATTTATTAAGGTTCAGTAACTGACACTGTACAGCTGTTACTCCAGTTTATCCTCCACGATTCGGTTCCTCCGATAACTTCGCCTACAGCATGGGGACTGGCGGCCTGCTCCGTTGGTCTTTATTTGTTTTTCTGTATCTAACCCTGGCACCATGTGACTGCATCACCTACTATCAGGCTCGAGGACTAAGTGGGCACACTTCACCTTGCGGTGAATGTGCGTTGTCTCTTTCTGGGGCACGCCCGGGGACTGGCTTCCTGCTCGGCTAGCTTTCTACTATTCTTCAAGTTTCTGACCCTGGCACCACATGACTATATCATCTGCTATCAGGCTCAGGGACTAAGTGGGCACACTTCACCTCGCGGTGAGTGTGCGGGGTTTTTTCTAGCAGACTCCACGCCTATAGAGGAAGATTGACTCCTACAACTTTGTTCGGACTCTAAGTGGGCACACTTGGTCCACTGCGGATAAATTTTCGATTCTAAACTTGAGCTCCTTACACCCTTATGGCAAGCCGTACTTTGGTCACCCTACTCGGCAATGGTTCACGCTGCTCGACGACATGTCGCGCTGCTCGGCGATAGGTTATGATGCTCGGCAACGGTTCACACTGCTCGGCGACGACTCACGTAGCTCGGCAGTTCAGCATGGTGGTTGGACCATAAGCTTGACTGCTCGGCGTTGCTCGCACCTACTCGGACAAGCTTAAGACGACATTGCACAATGGGTATAAGGTGCTCAGGGACTAGCTGTGGGGTGTACGACCCCGGATACCCATGGCAGACCACATGGGCTGCGCCCCTAGGGGTAGCCCAGCCCACAACAAGAAGCCTTACGGGGCACAACTCTGCCCGGCGCCTTCCGCAAGACATCGAGAAGATATCCTGGAGATACTACGAGATCTATTAGGATATGTGTGATCCCAAGATTCTTGTAATCAGTTATTACTTTCTGGTTATCTCTCAGATCTAACCGACTCGTAACCCTTCCTCCCGGACTATATAAGGCGGGCAAGGACCCCCTCTAAAATCATGGCATATCATACGATAGCTAATACAAACCAACAGGCCACAGGAGTAAGGTATTACATCATACTAATAGCCTAAACCTATCTAACTCGTGTGTCTCTATTGCCTTCTTGTTCTTGATCTCACGCTCCTCTACCGATCAATCTACCTTTGTGGGATACCCCCCGAAGGACTGCCAATGATATTCTATCGATACCAAGATTCCTATAATCAATTATTACTTTCCGGTTATCTCTCAGATCTAACCGACTTGTAACCCTACTCCCCAGACTATATAAGGCGGGTAGGGACCCCCTCCAAACTCACGTAGACCACAAGAGTAGGGTATTACATCAAACTGATTGCCTAAACCTGTCTAACTCGTGTGTCTCTGTTGCCTTCTTGTTCTTGATCTCACGCTCCCCTGTCGATCAATCTACCTTTACGGGACACCCCTCGGAGGACTGCCGACGATATTCTATCGACAATTGTTCATGATCACCCGTTCTCATTACGAGAACATCGATCTGGCGACGATGAGCCAAGCTTCACGCCCATCTATACCGACGCCGAGCTGGACGTCATCAAGGAGGAGGTGGCCTCCTTGGTGCATGATCTTTCTGCCAAGATAGAAGATGAAATCATCCCCCCTAGGGGTTAATTTAGTCAGATAGGTCAGGCGGCGTATCTATAAAAAAGCGGACAAGTTCCATCCCTTTTGTTTCATTTGAACAAGTCTGTTCTTTTGTTTCAGTTGAACAAGTTTGTTCTTTCTCCCTTTTTATGTGTAAAAAGGGGTTAAAGCGCTTTGACCCTTCCTTTTGTTAAGACTGTAGAGCTCAAGGTGTGGGCGAGAAAACTCTGGTCATGCTGGTAAGCAAGGGTGTCATAGCCGCTGGGGCGTAGGTTTCTTGCAGTCCGACCAGTTTTACTCGGTGTTCGTTTCCGCAACCTTTACCTCTAGGTTTTTAACGTGAGAAAGGGTCGGGCACGGTGACTGTTTTAGAAATGGTATATATATATTCATATATATATATATATGCCCTTATCAACCCTCGAGTGAGACCCAACCCCTTGCCGTTGCCGGGGTCGGGTTTCACTAAAGATCGAGGAGACGATAGTGAAACTAGCAGGAAAAAGCGTCTCTTGTTTAAGAAATGCTATTCTTAGTTTTCATACATACTGCCTCCCTAGGATCTGAGCCATCATTCTGCGACCATGCATTCGGTTTCCTTGTGAGTCCAACTTTCCTCGAGCCCCCGCACGTAGTGGGGTCCGATCGAGGGTCGACTTGTCTTTGTGATCATCACCCTGTCTATGGTTTTCACAACCGGAGGGTTGAGCTAATGTCACTTGCCTCGATGACTCGAGTGTCATGCTCGGTGAGCTCGCTAACAGGTATGTTTGAGTGGAATCTGGGTCCATCGTTCATAGTGGGGTCAGTATAGCCCTCATGTGGCATTCCACTGCTCCTTAAACCGCCTCCCGGTAGATGCCTGAGTCCATCCGGAGACCAACTCAGGTGGCCCGCTGGCCTCCCCTTGATGGAGATTCTATGGGCATGGCTCAAGGTTAGGATCGAATGAGAAGGTTGAGATGACCCTGTTCGCTTCTAAGTGGGTCGGGCAAAGGCTACTGGGGCTCATCTATGTTTTCTCCCCTAGCTCTATTTGACATGAGGCAGCCTCGAGCCCTTCGTGGGTCGGCCATCAAACCCCAGTCGGTTGTCGCTCATGTTGAATGAGACGACCATCACTTCATGTTGCGACGCGAAGCATTGTGATGCAATAATTGCATATGTGATGCTTAGATGTATGAGAATGGATGAATGAATGCTCATGCACTAGAAAAGTAAAGTGGGGGTTGGTAAAGTTACCTCGATGGCTCGAGTGATGGGTTTGGGGAGCTCTTACCAGATATGTTCGAGTGGAATCTGGGTCCATCGTTCGTGACAGAGTCAGCATAACCCTCATGGGGCATCCTATAGCTCCTTACCTGTCTCTCGGCAGTGGCCCGAGCCGTCCAATCGACTTGGGTGACCCGCTAGCACCAGACTTACCTCGATGGCTTGAGTGACGGGTTTGGGGAGCTCTTACCAGATATGTTCGAGTGGAATCCGGGTCCATCGTTCATGACGGAGTCGGCATAACCGGTATGGGGCATTCTACTGCTCCTTAACCATGTCTCGGTAGTGGCCTAAGCCGTTCGATCGACTTAGGTGACCCACTGGCATAGGACTTACCTACAGAGATAGAGGATGAGATCACCCCCCAAGAAATTAGTTAGGCAGATAAGCCAGGCGGCGAACTCATAATAAGTGGACAAGTTCTTAAATTTTGTTATGGCCAAACAGATTTTTAGCCCTTCTCCCATTTTTTATAAAAAGGTTAATGCGTTTCGACCCTTTCTGTTGTTAAGGCTATAAAGCTCGGGGTACGGATGAACAAACTCTGATCATGCTGGTGAGCAAAAATGCCATAGCCGTTGGGTCGTAGGTTTCTTGCAGTCCGACTAGTTTTACTCAGCATTCGTTTTTGCAACCCTTGCTTCTAGATCTTAATGTGAGAGAGGGTCAGGCATAGAGAATGTTTTGTCAGGTGGATATACTCTTAGATGCAACTCGGATCTTTTCATAGTTAAGGCTTAAGAAGCTCAAGGTGTAGAAAAAACTCTGATCATGCTGATGAGCAAAAATGCCATAGCTACTAGGGCGTAGGTTTTTTGTAGTCTGACCAGTTTTACTCAGTGTTTGTTTCTACGACCCTCACTTCTAGGTCTTAACATGAGAAAGAGTCAGAAATAGAGAATGTCTACCAGATAGATATGCTCTTATTAGCCCTCAAGTGAGGCCCGACCCCCTGCCATTGCTGGGGTCGGGTGTCACTAAAGATCAAGGAGTCGATAACGAAACTGATAAGAGAAAGCATGCGTAAATTAAGGGTAAAAGCGATGTAGCTGTTCGGTGTTCCAGACGTTGATGAAAACTTTGTCGTCGATGGTCCTAAGCTTGTAGGTGCCTAGACGGAGCACTTCTGCGATGACGTATGGTCCCTCCTATGGCAGAGATAGCTTGTGGCGATTCTTGTTGCTTTGGACAAGGCAGAGCACCAGGTCCCCGGCGTTGAAGGCTCGACCCCACACATGATGGCTATGGTACCAACGCAACAATTGCTGGTACTTGGCCGAGCGGAGAAGGGCAACATCGTGCACTTCATCAAGCTGGTCCATGGCATGCTCGAGGGACACCTAGGTTTGAGGCCTTGTAGGACCATGTCATTCATGCGCTCGACCTGCTCGTTCGTGTGGGGGTATTCGTCGTAGAATAGGAGGAACTTCTTCCTAGTGAATTGTGTGTCGTTGTCCATGATGATGGAGTTTGGGACCCCAAAGCGATGGACGATGTCAAGGAAGAACAGCACGGCTTGCTCGGACTTGATCGCAGAGATCGGTCGAGCCTCTATCCACTTTGTAAACTTGTCTACGGCGACAAGCAAGTGTGTATAGCCCCCGGGCACCCTCTTGAGAGGTCTAACCAGATCAAGCCCCTAGACCACAAATGGCCACATGATGGGGATTTTTTGGAGTGCTTGGGCTGGCAGGTGGGTTTGCCGAGCATAGTATTGACACCCTGTATAGGTGTGCATAATCTGTTCAGCGTCGGCTACCATGGTTGGCTAGTAGAAGCCTTGTCAGAATGTGTTTCTGACTAGGGTCCTAGGTGCGACAGGGTGCCCGTAGACCCCACCATGGATATCACTCAGTAAACGCTTCCCTTGTTCGATAGAGATGTAGCACTGCAGGATCCCGGTGTGGCTTCGCCTGTAGACCTCGCCCTTAATGATGACAAAGGACTTGGCATGACGCACGAGCCACTAAGCCTCCATTTTGTCCGTTGATAGTGCCTCATAGAAGAGGTAGTCGAGGTAAGGCGTCCTCTAGTTGGCCAGAGGGTCGGGCTCTATTCCTAGATCCTCGTCAAGCTCCATGACTTCAGGGTCGGATGGAACCAATGGCTAGTTAGCCCTCGAGCCTAGGGCAGGCGGCCCGCCACTGGTCTATTCTAGCTCCTCATAGAGGACCGAGGGCTTGTACTGATCACTGGCGAAGATGCCCATTGGAACCGGCTCTCAACCGGATGCCATTTTCGCTAGCGCGTCGGCCGCCTCGTTGAGATGCCTTGGGATGTGATTGAGCTCAAGACCATCAAACTTGTCTTCTAGCTAGCGGACTTCTTGGCAAACCCTCTTGATCACTCTCTTTACTTTGCCGCAAACTAGTTGACAAGCTCTTTAGTGTAGCTAGTTGTGAGAGCTTGCATGCTTGGTTGGTGTGGCTCTTTAGTTAGCCTTTGAGAGCACACTAACATAGGGTAGTGTCATTGCTCTTGTGTGAATTAACACTATCTAAACTAGAATTGTGGTAGGTGGCTTGCATTTTGAGTAGGCTAGCACAACACTTGTTTCGCCTCATAATTGTCTAACCATTTGGTTAAGTGTTGTTGTAGAAATTTTTATTAGGCTATTCACCCCCCCCCCTCTAGCCATTAGGACCTTTCACCTTTCACCTGCACCAGTGCCTTTCTTCATCAGCGATCCAACGAAGTACATCATCCAGTACTCTTGGTCGACGACTGTTGGAGGCATTTGGACATCGGTCCGTTCTATAATGAAATCAGCCAGCACTTGGGACTTGACGGTCATCCGAGGGGCATATGAAATGCCATGACCCGTCAGCTTAAGTGCCCACTTCACGATTCTTCTTGTGGCATCCTGGTTTTGGACAACCTCGCCGAGAGGGAAGGACATCATGACCATCCCTGGATGCGACTCGAAGTAGTGACGCAACTTCCTCTTGGCGATAAGGACAGCGTACAGGAGTTTCTAGATTTAGGGGTAGCGAGTCTTAGAATTGGACAAGACCTCACTAATGAAGTATACGGGATGCTGCACTTTGAGGGTGTGTCCCTCTTCTTCTTGCTCTACCACCAGGGTGGCGCTGACCACTTATGTCATGGTCGCAATATAGAGCAGAAGCGGTTCCCCGTCGGTCGGAGGGACTAGGATCGGGGCCTTCGTTAGGAGCTGCTTGACCTTGTTAAGTGCCTCCTGGGCCTCGAGCATCCATTAAAAAATGGTCAGCCTTCTTCAAAAGCTGATAAAGGGGGAGACCTCGTTTGTCGAGGCGTGAGATAAAGCAGATGAGTGCGGCGAGGCACCCGGTAACTCGTTGTACCCCCTTTACGTTCTGAATTGGGCCCATCCTCATGATGGCCGAGATCTTCTTTGGGTTGGCTTCGATGCCACACTCGGACACGATAAAACCCAGTAGCATACCCCTTGGGACCCCAAAAATGCACTTCTCGGGGTCGAGTTTGATGTCGTTTGCTTGGAGTTTCGCGAAGGTTTGCTCTAGGTCGGCTATGACTTGGTTAGCCCATTTGGATTTTACCACGATGTCATCCATGTAGGCCACAATGGTCTGCCCGATGAGATCCCCAAAACACTTGAGTTGCAGCGTTGGTACGTACCCCCATGTTCTTCAGGCCAAATAGCATTGTGATGTAGCAGAACGATCCGAATGGGGTGATGAAAGATGTCGCGAGCTGGTCGGACTCTTTCATCGTGATTTGATGGTACTCGGAGTACGAATTAAGGAAGCAAAGGGTTTCACACCCTGAGGTTGAGTTGACTACTTGTTCTATGCGTGGCAAAGGAAATGGATCCTTTGGACATGCTTTATTGAGACCTGTGTAGTCAACACACATTCTCTATTTCCCACTCTTTTTTCGTACAAGAACGGGATTGGCTAACCACTTGGGGTGGTACACTTCCTTGATGAATCTAGCCACCAAAAGCTTTGTAATCTCTTCGCCGATCGCCCTGCGTTTCTCTTTGTTGAAGCAACGCAGGCGCTACTTCACCGGCTTGGAGCCTAGCCTGATCTTTAAGGCATGCTTGGCGACTTCTCTCAGAATGCCTGGCATGTCCGAGGGTTTCCACGCAAAGATATCTCTGTTGGCACAGAGGAAGTCAACGAGCGTGCTTTCCTATTCGGAGGAAAGTGTGCTGCCAATGCGCAGCACTTTCCCTCAGAGCCACTGGGGTCTATGAGGACCTCTTTGGCGCCTTATATAGGCTCAAAAGAATCAGCTGACCTCTTGGGGTTGGGTGCTTCTTCGACCACCTCTTCCCTAATGGCCACAAGCTCCTTGGAGGCGACAATTGTCACGGCATGTTCACAGCACTCGACCTCGCACTCATAGGCATGCTAGAAGGAGGTGCCGATGGTGATGACCCCACATGGACCAGTGAAAGGTCCTAATGGCTAGAGGGGGTGAATAGCCTATTAAAATTTTCTACAACAACACTTAGCAAACCGGTTAGACAATTATGAGTCGAAGCAAGTGTTGCGCTAGGCTACTAAAATTGCAAGCCACCTACCACAATTCTAGTTTCTATAATCTCTATCCACACAATGGCTATATCACTACACTCAGTTAGCGTGCTCTCAAAGGCTAACTAAAGAGCCACACTAACCAAACTAACAAGCTCTCATGACTAGCTACACTAAAGAGCTTGACAATTAGTTTGCGATAATGTAAAGAGAGAGAGCAAGATGGTTATACCACCGAGTTGAGGAATAAACCAATCAATCACAAGAATGAATACCAATGAAGATCAATCACCTCGGAATCAAATGATGACACAATGATTTTTTAACGAGGTTCACTTGCTTGCTGGCAAGCTAGTCCTTGTTGTGGTGATTCACTCACTTGGAGGTTCACGCGCTAATTGGCATCACACGCCAAACCCTCAATAGGGTGCTGCACAACCAACACAAGATAAGGATCACACAAGCCATGAGCAATTTACTAGAGTACCTTTTGGCTCTCCACCGAGGATAGGTTAAGAACCCCTCACAATCACCACGATCGGAGCCGGAGACAATCACCAACCTCCGCTCGATGATCCTCGCTGCTCCAAGCCGTCTAGGTGGCGGCAACCACCAAGAGTAACAAGAGAATCCCATAGCAAAACACAGACACCAAGTGCCTCTAGATGCAAACACTCAAGCAATGCACTTGGATTCACTCCCAATCTCACAAAGATGATGAATCAATAATGGAGATGAGTGGGAGGACTTTGGCTAAGCTCACAAGGTTGCTATGTCAATGCAAATGGCTAAGAGAGTGAGCTTGAGATGGCCATGGGGCTTAACTAGAGAGCCCTCACGAATAGAGCCGTTGGCTCTCTGTTCACTGAAAAAATAGGGCGACCGGATGCACCGGTCAAATCGATCGGACGTAGGACCCCAGCGTCCGATCGCGCAATGCACGCCACATGGCCCCTGCTTCAAATGTTGATCACCCAATCTCAACGGTCATCGGTGCACTTAAGTTGTGACCGGATGCTCTACAGTGTAGGACCAAACACAGGACCCAAAGTCTAGAATTGCATTTATTTTGGGACAGTGGGAGTAGATGAAAGGGTGATTGGTGGCTACTGATTGGTGTTGGCCAAGGTAGGCTCGCTGCTCAGTGTAGCTAGCCACCGATGGATGCGCACTAGCTGCCCGTGGCTGGCCACTACCTCAGAACAGTAGGATGAGAGTAGGGTGTGATGCAAAACCTAAATGGCGTCGTCCATCGATAAATCACAATGATGATCTAAGTTGAAGATGTAGGCTTGTGCGATGATCCACG
Organism: Miscanthus floridulus; assembly: GCF_019320115.1. Taxonomy (NCBI): domain Eukaryota; kingdom Viridiplantae; phylum Streptophyta; class Magnoliopsida; order Poales; family Poaceae; genus Miscanthus; species Miscanthus floridulus. Next base: position 80,217,851 of record NC_089589.1, read on the forward strand.
TACATGGCAGCACCACCGTTGTCATGAGGGGGCGATGATGTCTGGTGCATGATAGAAAATTGGTGCAGGACTGTGCTTGGTAGTTATGGTGATTGTCGTGTATGAAAAAAAAACCCATAGTGACCTTAAAAAAACTTGTAGGACAAAAACCAAAAGACCGTGTGGAAAAATCAGGCATAGCGTGCTGAATTTCTCACTCTATTGCGACGATGATGATGACTTTTCTTGCTTTTTAGTTGTATATATAATAAGTATAATAGCAATAAATAATTCTAGAAGAGATAGAGATGTGACTGTGGCTGTGGGCTTATTAAGTTGTGCACTCAAACGATGTCTTATACATTGTGGTTGTAGTTTTATTAAGTTGTTAAACATCTCTTATACATTGTGCTTATGTACCATGATATAAATTAATAAATTAATTCATGATCTATGACTACAGATGAGTTCTTCAAGTGAAGCTCAAGATTAAGTCATAATGATTTTATGCTTGCATAGCTTGCTTTGAATGTTGCTCTAACTCTAGCGGTAAGAAGGCTAGAAAGGTACAAGTTCTGAGTGGAATTCAATGGGTTGAGATTCAACTGCTACAAAATAGTGGGGACTATTATGATATGTTCCGAATGAGGAGCTAGGACTATTTTTGGATGGCTGCATGAAACTTTGGTTAATGATTATGGGTTGAAACCAAGTAGAGAAGTCTGTACATAGGAAACCTTGAGAATGTTTCTGTGGACATGTGGTGGTCCTCAATCTTTTAGACAAGTCAAAAATAAGTTTGAACATCCCCTAGAAACTGTAAGTAGAAAATTTAGTGGGTCCCTAGATAGTATTAATAGAATGGTTGTTGACATCATAAAATCTAAAGATCCTCAATTCAAGGAGGTGCATTCTAGGCTTCAAGCGCCTCGGTTTTGGGATCATTTCAAAGAATAATGCATTATTGCACTTGATGGAACCCACATACCTATAATTGTGCCTTTGAGCAACCAAAATACTTTGGTCGACATGGATATGCTTCACAAAATGTTGTGGCTTTTTATTGTGACTTCAATATGAGATTCACATTTGTGATGGCCGGTTGGCCTGGATCTCAGTTCATGATACACACGTACTATTGGATATCTTGGTAACATACACGGAATAATTTCCACATCCACCTGAAAGGTACCATACTTATATGCATAAATTTTCTATAACACACTTGCATGCTATTGAGCTGTACACTAACACATCATTTTTAGAGAAGTATTACCTAGTTGATTTCGTACTCTAATAAAAAGGGATTTCTTGCACCTTACAAAGGTCAAAGGTACCATATTAGTGAACCACAACATGATCGTCACCCGTGTGAGCAAAGGAGGTGTTCAACCCTGCACATCCATCCCTCTGGAATGTGATCAAGCGTTCTTTCGGAGTTGTAAAGATGAAGAGCCTGATTGGTTCGCTTCCAAAATTTACCATACCAATGATTTGGCAAGCCATGATTTTGGCTAGTATTTAGTTTACTACCAAAACTTGTCAAAGTCTCACATTTGGCTCGCCAAATCTATGGCAATGTTTTTGCCTAACTTTTGGTTTGCCAAATGTTTGGCATGACAAATTTTGGATGTCAACCAAGCAGGCCCGAAGTGGCGTATTCTCTTAGACTTTTCTAGTTATCTAATAGACAAACAATAAAACAAATTATAACAGCTGCAATGGCTCTTCACAACTTCATTAGAGATAGCGCCATACATGATGCATATTTCGAGAACTATAACGAAAAGATGGTGCTCAGACTACTGAAGACACAACAAATGTTAGAAAGGGGTTCAATAGATGACTCGGATATGGGTGCTTTGCGTGATTGTATTGCAGCCGCTTTGGTAGCATAAGTTCGTTTTAATTAGCTTTGTATTTTGTCTTGTACGCCATGCTGTGACTATGGTAAACTTACTTGGCTGTTGGCTTGATCATTAGCAATCTCCCTTCTGTTGCATTAACCAATGTATATGTGCGTTTGCTCCAAATATGAAGACTAATATATTTTTTAAGTAGAAAATGATGGAACTATTAGCCCAAAGGTGAAAAAACCTAGTTCATAATGCAGTAGATATCTATTCATCAACTAATCAAGACACCATCAGCTCTACGAACATTCATGACATTATATATACACAATTTCCTCAGAACAATCAGGATCGCCAAATATATGCTTCTCTAGCTAACAGATTCATCATACCGACAACCAGTTTCCTATAAAAGCCCAAATAAGCTGTTCCATATAGGCATACTTCCTCCATCTCAAAAAAAAATGTAAATCTCATTCTCTGAAGGTTTCCAGGACCCTCATCCATCGTCAATGTGTGTAAAAAAAAGAAAAAGAAAAGAAATAGTAGACGATGCTTACCGTACTCTAGAACTTCCTTCCGCCTCCACACAGCACCACCGTACCTCTGCACCTGGCTGACATCTACAGGAGTATTTTGGTAAATTTCGATCCGTCTTGGTTACCCTGCTAGATCTTAGAAATACAAATAATTTTAGACGGAGGAGTAGTTTTATAATAAATATATTTTGGAATATAAATATTTATATTTTCGATAATTTTGGTTAAATTTAAGATTATTTGGCTTTTCGCAGAACAAGAATTTTGTTGTCGTTGTCGTCGTTGCTGTAGTAGAAGCAGTAGTGTGTGTTGGAGACTTCGCTTCCTTCGCAACGACTCCATCGCAAGCAGTATTTAACACCGACTCGGCAGATGGCGCGCAGTACATACAGACAGCGGAGCCTTTGGACTCGGTAATCGTCGCCACCGTGCTGTACCCCCGCGACCAACCACAGTCCCTCGATCTATGGGTGTGGAGGAGGAGCACGACGGCGAGGAGCAGCGCCGCCCCCTCCTCTCCTCCGCCCCGCCAGGTAGGTTCCGCTCCATTCGCCGCCGCTGTCTTCAACGCCGACGCGGCGTTCAAATCGTCTGCTCCCGATCCCATCCCGTCAGGCCCGTCCCATCATCTGACTCATCTGTGGGGACCTCGTTTCTGCAGCCGCGGCGGACCAGCACCAGCAGCAGTACCAGTTCCTGGGCCGGAGCAGCTCTTCGGTGCTGCGCGGCGGTGGCGGGGGCTGGGAAGGGCCCGAGGTGAGCGCCGACGAGGTCAGGTCCGCCGCCGCCGGCGGCTTCTACACGCCCCAGGCTCCGCCTCCCCACGGCGACCACGCCTACGCTTACCCGCCGTCCATCCACAGCGCCGTGCTCTCCCCGTCCCCATCTCACGCCCCATCGTCTCCGCATCCAAATGGTAATTCGCCGCCGGCGGTGCTCTGTTTCTCCCCCTCCGGCCGCCACATAGTCGTCCTTTTTTCCTTCCGATTTTTCACCAACTGAAGGAGTTGTCGAAACTGTTGGTGTTGGGTTGCAGCTGCAGAAGGGTTGGCGATTGTTCCTCAAGGGCCATATCCGTACGGTGGCAGTTACCAACCTTCTGAGAGCGTCGGGAGGTGAACTTTTTTTTCCCCAGTCGAAATGCGTGTTTGTCATATGTTCTTTCTGCCTTTTGGTTGCAATCTGTGCGCAGCTCAGCAGAAGTGCCAAGCTATAATTGAGGATGGTTAACTTCAATTTCTCATTTTTCATAATTGGCACTGTCACTCAACATCTCAGTAATCCTGTTATCCTTCAAATCAATTTGATGTAACTGGATTCCCCATGAGCTCTGCAATACATCTTCTAGTAAAAATGGAGAACACCAGAACAGTGCTGTTAATAACAGATGTAAAAATATTTGATTCTTACAATAGACCATAAGTATGTGATCCATGCGGAGCTACAAACTTGCGTAGAGATGGAAGATTCCTTGACAATCTGAAATTTCTATGAAAATCATTTTTTTCATTCACAACTGCTTAGAGGACTCAGGAAAAGGTCTCTGACTGCACCTCAGTACACCTGTAAATTCCGTAATGATTACAAAACATGAAATATTGGAAACACTAGTAGTTCAGATGTTCTAGTTGCACGTCTCCCTTTAACAACCAGCTAACACATATTTCTATGAAAATCATTTTTTCATTCACAACTGCTTAGAGGACTCAGGAAAAGGTCTCTGACTGCACCTCAGTACACCTGTAAATTCCATAATGATTAGAAAACATGAAATATTGGAAACACTAGCAGTTCAGATGTTCTAGTTGCATGTCTCCCTTTAACAACCAGCTAACACATTTATGTAAAACTTGCACCAGGACTTATGACAAAAGCTAAAAGGTCAATTTCTTATATTTGAAAGGAATTTAAAAATAACTGACCTAAATTAACCGACAGTAATTGAATTCTACAACCAGAGTTCTAGTAAATTCAAAGTATACAGCAAGTAGTGACTGGAGTAGGAATAATCGGCCATGCAGTTGAAGGATGATGTCTTGATAAAAGAAGACTGAAGGCTCCAGGGAACTCACGTTATCAGTTGGCTTGATGGAGTACCTGAAGGCTAAAACTGTTAAATGGCGTCAAGAACAGGAGTTACCAGTTTTGCACTGAGCTTAAATAGATTAAATAACTACCGTCGTCTCCCCATTAAAAAACAAGTGCACTGTTGCTTCCCGCACATCATTTTCCCTTCCCTTGTGTCCTGTGATCCTGTCTTTTTGTTGGCACTACTGTTGTTCTATGCTGACAATGGAATGGTTGGATCTACTGATAGGGATGTACTGGATGAGGTGGAGATCCGACAGCTGCTCATTGACCATATTGGACATCGATTCTGTTGGGGAAGTCACCCTGCCCGCACATGGAAAATTACCTCCATTGAGGACTGCAATGTCTATGTTGGCACCTTGGAAACCTTCATCGAGGAAAGGCACATTATTACAAAAAAGGAACCCTATGAAAGTGGGAATATAGATGGAAGAGAAAAAGATCCTTTGCTTGGATTGTGGGAACTAGATTTGAGGTCTAAGTTTCCTGCACTTTTTGTACCAGAGGAAGAAGTGATGGTCAAGATTCCACATTCAGATATTATTGAAAAATGCTCAGGTACTATGTGTATTTTGCTTTCAGTGCCCTCTGATTTTCCTTTAATGAGAGAATTAGATTTGTGCCACTATGTTAATTACGGTTATGATATTTGACATTGCTTTTGTAATAATTGGATTCATGACACCACTGTGTAAAAACCTGTTATGTTTACACCACTATCATACCACTTGTAGTGGCAAGACTGTAACAAGTTTTGCCACTAAAGTTGATACAGCAGTGAGCAGTGGCATAAACGAACGGCATGAGTCTCAATATTACAAAAGAGCAATCGAAAATATCGACACCGTAATTAACGCAGTGGCAGAAACCTAATTTTTCCTTTAACAAATTAAATACATTCATGTAGTAACTTAATTTGGTTATGTAGGTTTATAGCCTTTTGATCCTGTATTTTGAATGCTTCTATGATGGAAATACCTTTCAGTTCATATCCTCACATATGAAGTCATAATAACTAACATGGGTGCATTTGGCCATAAACCTACTTACTTTTGCTGCTATTGTGCTATCTTTTGCCACCAACAGGCTGTAAGAACACACGCATGATACTAATCTTAAAATTGTTTTAAGTTAGGACACCTAGCTAAGTGTCCCTTTTTTCACATTGCACCTTAGCAAGTACCTTCTTCATAATTTTGTTGCTATGTATTTACACTTATTTTAATTCTAACATGGTAACTATGGTCACTCTTTTCATATTTCTCTTTCCATTTTTTAAAAAGCTATTAGTTGTTTTTTTTTTTTTGACAGACTGCGAGGGTCGTGGAGAGAAACCATGCCCTACATGCAATGCTGGTCAGGAGCACGGGTTTTATAAAGCAAATCAGATGACCCAGTGTGGTGCATGTCATGGCCGAGGTTTACTTGCTCACCAAGATGGATCTGATACAATGTTAGTTGTTCTACTTCCTTTGCTACAGATACGGTTTTGTGATGGGTCTATATTGGTAGGAGGTGTTGCGTAGATTGTAGGCACAGAGGTAGAAGGACGAGGGAATGGAAGGCAATGGCGGCCCGTGGTCGCCTGTATTCAAGGGGAGGCTGGCGATCTAGGGCAGATGCAGGGGGTGGCAGTGACGCTAGGAGAGGGTAGGTGCAGGGTAGCTAGGATGCATAGAGCTTGAGGAACAATCCTCTATTTCTTGCTTTATCCATATGCGCACATGTCTCCTATATTTATACTCCCATGACTTGTTCCCTAAGAAAACTAGACGTAGAGTCCTTATAGGTTTGGACTCATCTTATCCTAAACAAGCTCTATCTTTCTTAATTTGAGTTTATTGTTTCCTATCTTATTCAAGCTCTAATTGGACGTGGATTCCTCTTTGGGAGGAGGGGCCGACCATCTAGGAGAGGTCGCCGCCCTCCTCAAGAGCTCGGCCTACCACTAACGGGCCCATTTGGACCCGTGACATCACTCCCCCATGACTTCTAGTGCGTCCATAATCCATCTAGAGGTGTCGTCGGGAGGAAGGGGAGCCGCCATCTATCATGTCTCCAAGCGCACTTGCAATTGCCCTACCACCATGGGCGAGAGATGGTTGTGGATTGTCACGTCGAGGAGGTGGTAGCAAAGTGACCCAATGTAGCCATGAGAGATTGGAGTCATCATATCGTGGCGAACAATTGATGTCCTCAAGGCATTGATGATCTCACGGGCAACACCCATCTTGACAAGTAGCATTGTTGTTGCCTGGTGGGGGTTAGTTGATGGCTTACAACTCCTAGCTTTGCTTTGAAAGATGTAGCCTGGCATCCTAAGCACAAGGTAGTGCTCTGCAAGAGAGGTAGTGGTGATGTTGATGAGCTTGCCAAAGAAGATGTTGTCGTAGTTGTAGGTTGGTGACGAGATGGACAAGCAACATCTCATGTTATCAGGACCAAGGAAGACATTGTCAGTGGCGAGGAACTGTGTCCACTCTTGCGTTACCACGATGTTTGCTGGCAAGGTACGAGGTAGCATTGTCGTTGTCGTTGCGCCGCTGTGGTTGGTGTCAGCGATGAAGTGAAGCTCCGGTGCTTCCTAGACTGCCTTTCTGATGTATGTGAATACGGTGAGGCGGGATGAGACTATGCTAAAGGTGTTGTTGCATGGATGTTTGCCCACGTCGGCGAAGCGGGTTTAGTTGCATGTCTTAGGACAGTTTGTGGCGTTGGCCTACTGTGGACTCCTGTGAATGCCAAGGTGCAGTCATCTTTCTTGAAGCTCATCTAAAGTGTGGCAAATTTTCACAAGATGAGATTGAGGAATCCAACTAAGGTGTACCAAGGATGACGTATGTATCGACATTAAGAGCCACCAAGAAGGTGTGGATTTGTGGAGTGCCTCGTTGTCGATGTGGAGCAGTACATTGAAGTCTCGTTGTCGATGTGGATCAGCACATTGAAGGAGGCTCCATGGTATGAGACATGGCTACCATTGTCGATGATGATGGATGTCTCGATGCAGCATTTGGCGAGTCCTGAACCTAGATACGGGCGTCAATGATGTTATGTGTGGCGCCGGTGACGATGAAGATGTGGGCTCCATTGCGAAGGATGATGCCTACCAGGTACATGGTGCGCTAACCGCGTACACTTGGCTCCTGATCGTCGATGTCAGGTTGGGCTTGATGTCATTGTGGTCATATCGTTCATGGCAATGTCGAATAGGTGTTTACACGTATGCCCTCTGGTGAACTGCTTGTCGCAGTTGAAGCACAGACGGACTCGATGTCATTTTGACATCTCCTCCACTATGAGGCGCTTGAATCTATGGGGTGGTGAAGTGATCGGGGTTGTTGTAATCGTCGTCGGAGCTGGAGTTGTTGGTGAGGTAGGTAGCGTCGGCCTGGACGTAGATTGTGGGCTGTGGCCATGCTGGTGCTCCGATGGTCACCAACTTGTCTAGTCAGCCACAACCAACCGTGTCGCTCGTATGCTCTAGCGAGGGACATGGATGTCTCTTTGTCCTTAGGGTTCTGTGGCTCAATGTCCATCTTCAGCAGTTCCATCAGTCCTGCTGTGTAGATGTTGACTACAAGCTCGCTGAGGGGTCCCGCACGTGTAGTCATCAATGGGCCTATCTTGCACAACACTGCTAGCTTGCCGAGGGGGTTGCGCCGCGTTGGGGGACCGAAGTACTCGTTAACACCACAAGCGAAGTTGCCCCAGTCATAGATCACCTTGTCCTGAGCTAGGCGCATGTACCACACCTTTTTGTTTTCGGAGATCCATTGTCCCCTAAAGAACTGCTCACAGCAGTTAAGCCACTGCAGCGACTTATCCTTGCTGTCGTAGGTGGGGAAGGTTAGCTTGTGGCAGCATGGCTGTAGCACCAGGAAGTCCGACCTAGATGCCTCATTTGTTGGTGGTGGCGCGTCGATCTTAGGTGGCGTGGTGAACAGATTGTTTGTCACCTCCTGGATTATATTTGGGAGGCCAGAAGATGATGAGTTGTTTGCCTTCTCCTAGAAGAAGTCAAGGTCGAAGTCTTCCGTAACGCTCTTTGCCTTGGCCTCGAGATCCTTGGACCTTGGTGGCGCGTTCGCGCTCCTTGGCCGCAGAAGCGGCAGCGTCTTTGGTGGACTTAGTGCCGCCTTGCACAATGGAGACGAGACACGTGTCGACATTGTCCCAGCAGCTTTGAAGCTCATTGAAGTGTTTGTTGGAGTCGATGATGAGTTTTCTCAAGTAGTGCCTTAATGTCGGCGGCATTCAAAGTGGTGGTGTTGTCACCATCCATGGATACCTGGTCTGAGGATACTAGATGTGATAAGTCTTCTGAGGATACTTGTCGCAGAACCGACCAATTTATAAGAATACAAGTATAATGGCAATCCGCAAGCGGTTGCACTGTCATACTTGAACCCATATAAACCCGGTAGTCCGTCGAGTACCACGACGGGTCTCGATAAACGATTTACAACAACCAAGATCGTACAGGATTCAACATACATGCCACATATTACATAAAGTTCACAGATACGTTTCATCATCAGAGTACGAATAAAAGTTATTACAAAACAAGTTTGATAAACAAAGCGGAAGCAAATGAGTTTGAGATAAAGTTTTCCAACATAGTTTGATACAGTGCCATGCCAGATCACGATCCACAAAAGCAAAGATAGGAATTACTAAGGGAGCCTGCCCAAGGCTTACTCCTCATCCACAGCGGGATAGAAGCAACTCTTGCAATAACCATGATATACAGTGCCATCTGCAACAATGGGAAAATAAACCCTGAGTACAAGAAGGTACTCAGCTAGACTTACCCGTCATGAACCAGAAATAAAATGACTCCAAGGATCATGCAAGGCTGTATAAGTGGACGTAACTGGACAACATTTTGCGTAAAAGGCAATTACCTGTTGTACAATTATAATTCCTTTATCAAGTTAATTATAACTAACCATTTCTAGATTAGCAACTATCCTGTGCCAAACATGTGGTATATTATTTAGAATCATACAATAGTAACCATAGCAGGTATTGTAATTCCATATTCATCCGAACCACCATGTTTCATAATATAGCTGCTACGATGTTGGGACTAGCCAAGTTTCTCACTATCCGGGAGAGACGGCGATTCGAATCGATTTCAACCAGCTGGGAATTTCTTCCTAACACAAACCCAGATCTACCAGCCACGATAGTCTTAGGTCACCTTTGGTACAACTCAGGTACACATTTCGCGGGTACGTACCGCGCCGCACAATCTGGAACACCAGATGCCAGGATGCTCAGGCCAAGCCTGCCCTTGGGCTCAGTCTGATCGTTCCCCGGAAGGAGCGCACAACAGAACGATTCCCGGCCTGAGTTGAATTACTCGGCTTCGCGGTCGGAACGAGTTATCCGGCCAGCTAAGTGAGAGGCATGCGTTCAATCTTGTCAGAAGCGCCAACAACGGTACGGTCCTTAATCGACACAGACGGGGATAAGTCTACACCCAAGACCTCCATGCCTTGTTGCTTCCCTATCGACCTCCCGTCCGGTCTCAATTTACTTTTACCTCATGGTTCTGTTCCACGATAGCAGATATAGCCAACCGTGCTCCGGTATCCACCTATATCTCGCAGGTGACAGGACATCACCCGACTTCTACCGGTCTAAGCATGGCTAAGCATATATATATTCGATCCTGGACCTATACCGGGTAAAGATGTAATATCTGGACAAGGAATGTACATGCATCAAGTGGTTTCATTCAACTCTTATAACCTAATGCATCAATCATAAATACGTAAGTAAACATTTGTAAATTACTGGGAGACTTATAATGCTCCGGGGCTTGCCTCGCAGAAAGGAAGTAGGGCGATGGTCAGGGCACTCCGGCAGCTCTTCAGGGTTCTGCTCCACGCCTTCGGGAGCTGCGGCTTGCGGATCCTCCTGCGGGTTCTCTTCCTCTGCTTCTTCGAATTCCAGCAACGTGATCTCTTCCTCCGATCCTAGATGCATGAGTATGGTATGAGTATTACGAATGCATAATGTTAACAAGTGCATCACGTTGTTTGAGTAGGTGCATATCTCTTCTCGCTTACTACTTAACTACTTCTACAATGCATCGACTATGCCATAAACAGTATCTACTTGTTTCACTCATAACTGGAGTTTTACAATTCCAAATCTAGTGATCCTGGACTTTCTGGAAAGCTTATCAAATTTTCTACAACTTTGTTATTAACCATTTTTATAGTCTACATCAGTTTCAACATGTAACTCCTCATACTCTAGAATCAGTCCGGAAATGATTTAACATGCAATATAAAGTAATAGCACTTCTACTTTATGTAATCATCCACAAATTGACAACCTAGAACCTACCAACAGTTTAAGCATACCAAACATAGTTAAGATAATATAATGGCAAAGCCCAAACTATTTATTAAATTGCATTTATCATTTTATTTAGATATCTAGGTTAAATAATAAATATATATCAGATGTGCTTAATAAATTCTCAAAAATTTACAGAGCCTTACTAATGCTATCAAAGGACTACTATAAAAGTTTCATGTCATTTTACTAAGTAGAACATCCTATACAAAAATGATAAGGAAGCAAGGCTTGAAATAGCATAAATGGAAAATCCTATTGAAAAGTGTCAAGCAACAGATTTCTTATTTTTCCTAACATCCATATGGTACTAGTATCACCTCCAACAAATTTCATGAATTTTGGACTCATAATTAATTTATAAAAATTCATGCAAGGATTAACTATTTATAAAAGAAAAATCTATAACTATAGATCTACACATGCACTGGTCCTCAAATTTTTATCCAAGCTCAGGTATGACAAGAATAGCCTACCACAAAAATTTCATAATTTTTGGAGCACAGGAACTCTAGATATAAAATAAACAAATTTGAATGCATTCAAAAGCACATTTCAAATCTTTATTTAAATCTCCAGAAATTTCTACTGTTGAAGCCAAGAACATATTTTTCCTAAATACTACACTTCCTAAGGAACACAACCATATTTATTTCAACATTTTAGGAGCTACCAAACTAAAGATACAAAAATAACAAAACAAATCAAAAACTGGATTCAAAATGGGTTAGCCTATACTACTGCTGTCGCTGACAGGTGGGACCCGCTGGTCAGGGGACCCCACGCGTCAGTGACACGGAGCAGAGCAGCGGCGCTGCTGGGCACTGCGCGGCTGCGGCTCGACGACGGCGAGCTTCGCCGGCGGTGAGGTCATCAGGGTAGGACCTACATGACCTGGCGAACCTATTGAGCCACTTGGCCGGCCCTATTGCTGACCCTAGAGCTAGCGGCGGCGGCCATGGCGGAACGGCGAGGCTGGACCACGGCAAAACGCCGGCGACGTCCTCGGTGGCCCGACCTAAGGCTCGGACGAGCACTGGGGTACTACGGCGGACCTAGCGCGCTAGCTAACGCTTGGAGAGGGGGACTGTGGCGGCGTGGCCACGACGACGGGGCTTGCGGCGGAGCTCCGGCGAGGCGGTGTGCGGGGCTAGAGCTCACCGAGCTTAAAACGGCGGGCACTGGCTGGCGCAGGGAGTCGCGGGGAAGACGGCTATGCGGTTGCGGTGATGGAGAAGCGGCTAGGCGAGGCTTGTGCCGTCAACGACGACGGTGGCGCTGCGGGAGCTCGACGGCTATGCTTGCGGGTGCTGCGGACGGCGAAGGAGACCGAGGTGAAGTGAAAAAGGAGCGTGGCTGAGTGCGGGCGGGCGTTGGCGTGATGAAGGCTCGCTCGGGCGCGGCGTGGCCTGCGCGGTCAGGGCAACGGCGACGCGCGGCCGACGGAACCTCCACGCGGCGGCTCTGCTCTGAAGCTGGTCGGCCACTGTGCCGATCGATTCAGCCGATTCAGTTACGCGATGCAGGCCTGACAGCGCGTTTCCAAGTCGATATATCCGCTGATCCGTGGCTCCTTCGTGCAAATGCCCAACATGAGTTTTGTAGCCCAAGGTACCAGCTACAACTCTTATTCAAAGATCAAGCTCAAATTCGCAACAGCTAGGGAGAAAATCCAATCCAAAGTCGGGCTGACAGCACTGTCAGTGATCAAGACTTAGAAAAATTTCGTGAAGTGTTGAAAAGGTTGTTTTTTCTGATTTTTGTGAGCTAAAAAGGACTAGGCTATGCACATTATTAGTTCATGACCCAAAAAAGAAAGTTGTTCTCCATGACACATACTACAACTTTGCTTTAGTACCCACATACATGCATAGTCTCTAGCACCTATTTCAAACTTGGTCAAACATGTCACTTTTAAAAGATGGTACCCACTTGGGCTATGACATAATGACCTAATTAGCCCTAGCCATGAATATCAAAGTTGTTTATAATGATACTCTAAACATGTTTAAGCAATTCACAAGGTCACACAATCATTACATGTATTAGTCACTCATGATCATATGTATATACACATGGAAACATGAAATAATAAGAATTGTTGCATGTTTCAATCAAATGTTTCAATTGTAAATGATGATTTATGAATGCTTGATGCTCATGCTCATGTTATGCAAGTCAAGTTATGCAAGGCTAACACCCGAGGTGTTACAATACTAGATGTGATAGGTCTATATTGGTAGGCGGTAGGATGTGTACAGGGGCGGAGGGTAGTGGAGGCCAAACTGGGCCTACCCCCTCCCCCCCCCCCCCCTTGCTTGACAGAAATTCAATGACCCATAAATCCCTAGAAGTCTAAACTACATGCCTATTTAACATCTCACCATGATTTGACGCTGAAGTAAGCAATTTAGCCCCCTCTAATTCATGGGCCATGCTTTGCCACTGGATGTGTAGATTGTTGGGTAAGGAGGTAGAAGGATGGAGGATAGGAATGTGATGGGCGGCCTGTGGTCCCGTACACAAGGGGAGGCCAGTGACCTAGGGCTCATGCAGTGCAGGAGTAGGTCAGAGGGCAGGCGCATGGGAGCTAGGATGCCAGTGAGCTTGAGGAATAATAATCCTCTATTTCTTGCTTGATCCATATGATTATGTGTCCCCTATATTTATACTCCCTATGACTTGTTCCCTAAGCAAACTAGTGGTAGAATCCTTATAGATTTGGACTCTCCTTTTTTTCTAAACAAGCTCTATCTTTTCTAATCTAAGTTTATTCTTTTGTATCTTGTTCAAAGTCTAATTGGATGTGCACTCCTCCTTGGGAGTTGGTGCTAGCCATTTTGATACTCGCTTGATAACTGTTGTTATAGGAGAATTCAGCTAAAGGTAGCCATTTCTCCCATGAACCTTTTGAAGATATAACACAAGCTCTAAGTAAATCTTCTAGGATTTGGTTTACTCGCTCCGTCTGTCCTGACGTTTGCGGATGATAAGCTGAACTTCTGATTAGCTTGGTTCCCAAAGCTTGGTGTAAGTGCTCCCAGAAACGAGCTATGAACTGTGGTCCTCTATCGGAGATTATAGTCCTGGGTACTCCATGCAATTTCACGATCTGGGCAACATATATTTCAGCGTATTTCCCAACTATATACCGCGTGTTCACGGGTATGAAGTGTGCTGACTTGGTGAGACGATCAACAATGACCCAGATTGAATCGTGACCTTGTGGTGTTGTTGGAAGGCCTGTGATAAAGTCCATGCTGATTTCCTCCCATTTCCATCCTGGAATAGGCAGTGGCTGAAGTAATCCAGCGGTTTTCATATGGACGGCTTTCACTCTACTGCAGTTATCACACCTTGCAACATAGGCTGCGATCTCTTTCTTCATCTTAGTCCACCAAAAACGGTTTCTTAGATCCTGATACATTTTACTACTACCCGGGTGGATAGACAATTTGGACGAGTGAGCTTCTTCTAAAATTTGATTCCTTAGCTCATGGTCTTTCGGCACCACTAGTCGGTCCTCAAACCATAATACACCTCTTTCGTCCAATCTAAAATGTTTGGTCTCTTGCTCTTGCATTTTTCTCTTGATGTGACTTATTCCTACATCTGTCTGCTGTAGCTCTATGATTCTGCTCTCAAGCGAACAACTGATTGTGATATTGTGTAGCACAGCAGGATGTAGCAAGTTGAATCCATCTTCCAATAGCGCTTCCATAGTGTTGCAATGGGACTTCCGACTAAGTGCATCGGCTACTACATTAGCTTTACCCGGATGGTAATGCACTTCTAAATTATAGTCCTTAATCAATTCTAACCACCTTCGTTGTCTCATGTTCAGTTCTGGCTGGGTAAAGATATACTTGAGGCTCTTGTGGTCAGTATAGATATGACATACATTGCCCAACAAGTAATGTCTCCATATCTTTAGTGCATGGACAACGGCTGCAAGTTCCAAATCATGTGTAGGGTAGTTGACTTCATGTTTTCTCAGTTGCCGAGAGGCATATGCAATTACTCTCCCTTCTTGCATAAGTACACATCCCAAACCTACTCCTGATGCATCACAAAATACATCAAAAGGCTTTTCAATGTCTGGTTGTGCTAGCACTGGCGCTGTAGTCAACAAAGTTCTGAGGGTGTGAAAAGCTGTTTCACATTCTGGTGTCCACTTGTATTTCTCATCTTTCTGAAGTAATCTGGTCATAGGCTTAGCTATCTTTGAGAAATCTGGAATAAATCGGCGATAGTATCCTGCTAACCCTAGGAAACTCCGAACTTCATGCACCAAAGTTGGGGCTTTCCAATCCATGACCTCTTGTACTTTGGATGGGTCTACTGAGATTCCATCTCTGGATAAAATGTGACCTAAAAATGGTACTTTGCTCAACCAAAATTCACATTTGCTCAACTTGGCATATAGCTTATGCTCCCTCAGTCTGGATAGGACAATCCTCAGATGCTCTTCGTGATCTGACTCACTTTCCGAATAAATCAATATGTCATCGATAAACACGACCACGAACTTATCCAGTTCGGGCATGAATACCGAGTTCATTAGGTACATAAAATAGGCTGGAGCATTTGTTAGTCCGAAAGACATAACCAAATACTCGTATAAGCCGTACCTAGTAGAGAAAGCAGTTTTGGGTATATCCTCCGGTCTGATCTTTATCTGATGGTAACCTGATCTTAAGTCAATTTTGGAGAATACTTTTGCCTTTGCTAGCTGATCGAACAAGATGTCGATGCGGGGTAACGGATATTTGTTCTTGATGGTCACAGCATTGAGTGGTCTGTAATCTACACACATCCTCAGTGACTTATCCTTCTTTTTTACGAATAATGCCGGGCATCCCCACGGAGATGAGCTAGGTTGGATAAGACCTTTGTCCAATAGATCTTGCAATTGAACCTTAAGTTCTGCTAACTCATTGGGTGGCATTCTATATGGCCTTCTGGATATGGGTGCGGTACCTGGCACTAATTCGATCTTAAATTCCACGTCCCTATCCGGTGGTAGACCTGGTAATTCCTCTGGAAATACATCCGGAAACTCACAAACCACTGGAATATCACATATGGTGGTGGCTTGGATAGCACAGGCTAGATGTTGGGGTTCGAATTCGCGGGAGAGGGGAACTAGAAAAGCATTCCCTCCCATGGGTTCTCTCAACATGATAGTACGGGTGCTAGTGTCGATAAGAACACCATGATCCTTCATCCAATTCATGCCTAAGATTACACTTATCGACAATCCTGGCAATATTATCAAATCTGTTGTGTACTCCCTCCCTTGTATCAAGATGAGTACATTTTTTACTATCTTTTTGGTAGTAACAGTACCCCCTGCTGAACTTATGTTAAAACCCCCTTTACTTACTTCTATTATTTCTTGATCGTGTCTAGATGCAAATGCTTGACTCATGAATGAATGAGAAGCTCCCGAATCAAATAAAACAACAGCGGGATGCTTGTTGACAAGAAACATACCAGCCGTGACAACTTCTCCGGCGGGCACTTCCTCCACCGCGGTATAGTGCACTTGTCCCTGACGTGCCCTGGCATTCACCTGCCTCTGATTGTTCTGCGTGGGGTTGCCGTTCCTCTTGGGGTGGGGGCACTCCTTGGACCAATGACCCAGTTGGTTGCAGTTGAAACAGGGTTGATTACTTCTAAATCCGGCGGAACTGTCCTGATTGCCATTTCCTTTTGGTAAGGCAATAGTGAACGCCTTACGAAATGGTTTCTGCGGCCTGTTATTCTGAGCTTTCGGTGGTGGAGGCCTGAACTTGGGTGCAGGTGGACGGAATTGTGGCCTAGCTGTGATAGGCGCTTTCGACTGGAAAGATCCGGATGCACCGGCCTCATAGGCCCTCTTGCGACCTTTAGCAACTGCATGCATGTTGTTGTGATTTTCTTGGGTCAAGGCATCACTAATGAATTCATTGTACGTGGCACATCGGGAGTTTGCCATCGTCTTCATTAACTTGGTACCCAACCCTCGCTTGAAACTCTCAATCTTTTTCTCTTCAGTATCCACGAAACTTGGAGCATATCTTGACAAGTTGTTGAATGCGTGCATATATTCTGTGAGTGACTTGGTTCCCTGAGTGAGCCTCATAAATTCTGCTGCTTTCATGCGCATTAGGCCCGGGGGAATATGGTGTCCCCTAAAAGCCAACTTGAATTGATCCCAGGTAACTCGTGCGTTAGCAGGCAGAGACGACAGAAAGTGCGTCCACCAGATTCCTGCTGGTCCTTGCAATTGATGAGAAGCATATTCGGCTTTTAGGTGTTCTGTGACTCTTAGCAGACGAAATTTCTGCTCGATGGTATTCAGCCACTCATCGGCCTGTAGTGGTTCCTCAGCCACCTTGAAAATCGGAGGCTTTGTGTCCAGAAACTCCTTGAATGAACTGTGCTGATTTGGCTCGGCCCCTGGTTGCTGTGGGTGGCCACGAGCAGTGTTCTGCGCGATAAGGCGCAAGGCTTCTTCCATTGTCCTCTGGCTACCCAGGAACTGGGCAAAGAACTCCTGAGCAGACGGCGGGGGTGGGGGTGGCAAGTCATCATGGTTGCCATCCTGGCTGCTACTAGCTCCCGCACGGGTGCGCGTCATCTGCGAAGTTGCAACAATAAGCGATTATTGGTTGATGCCAAGAGATTGCAGATGAACTAGGTACTCATGCCAAACTGAAATTACTGGGAAAATTCTCAAAAGCACAATAAAAACAGAGGCATAATAATTCATTCTCGCAACATGACATCACCAATTTGACCACTTATCGTGCTCATAACGCATGCAAATTTTAAAGCGTGATTAACGACAAAGTACAGGAATTGCATTGACGTTCATCCAAACGTGCGATTAACATTACATGATAGTCTGGTTACTAGTGCCAACTTGGAACTACAGGTCCATTACATAAATAACAGTGATACATTAGTCCTTCCACTAAATGCGAAGCGATCTAATCCTCATCATGATCACTATCGAGGTCAGACGCAGAATCATCTCCTTCCCCAGGTTCTACTTCTTCTTCAGGTGCCACTTCTTCTTCTTCCTCGTACCCCTCTAGATCCATTTCTGCGGCTCCTGGTGGGACATAAGGGTGGAGCTGATTGTGCAGTAGATGAACCTCTTCATGCAGATTATCGTTGTATTCTTCAGCATTGGCTAGCTGCTGTCCCAGCTCAAACTGTCGAGCCCTCAGGACATCTTCCCTAGACCAAGCTGCATTTCGCTGGTGAGTTAACCGAGTCATTTCTTCGGTGAGCCTCTTAATCTCGGCGTCGTGCTCCCTCTGAAGCTGACGTCGATCCTCACGGGCATGACCAAGAGCACCAGACACACGTCTGAGGCTACCTTCAACTCCATCTAACACTCTTATCATTGCGAACATAGCGCTCATTGCAGGGTTATCACTGTTCTGCCCTTCTGCTGCACCAATTTCCAAAGATCTTCCTCTTGCCTGCTGCCATGAGTCAGTGGATGGGTTACCTCTGGGAAAGACTCCAACCAAGGCGGCTGCCAGCTCTTGAGGAAAACGATCCATGATATCCCTCAAGATCCCAAAGGCTGCCCTGCCAGCTGCTTCTTCAGCAGTCCTACCAATTGACTCATAACACCAGCCTGTCCACTCAGAATCGTCACCTCGGGGACGAACAACGGCCTCCACAGTAACTAAGAGACCTTCTCCCAATCGCTCATTCGCCCAGAAGTAGCGGGGTTCCATTCCATCAGGATAACCTACATAGCTGAGCACTCTCCACAAGAGTGTAGGCATCCCAAACTCTCCAAGGAACGTGTGACGTTGACGGGTACGTGGAGCAAGCTGACGGCTAGGAGCTCTTCCTCCGGTGGACTTGCGAGCAGTCTGCTTGGTGCGTGCCATCTGTACCATTAACATGTACCCTTGGTGAGACAATGCCATAATGGATAAGAGTTACATAACCGAGTAAGAATCTTATAAGGGGGGAAACAAATGTAATTATGTGAATGGTATTTTAACATGATGCATGCTCGTGCCGTACGTCCTCACAAACTTAGGAAAAATTTGTTTCTAACGGTAGACACGGTGGCATACATACGTCTTCTCATAAATAGCGTAACTAGTCGGGCTACACGTTTCGTTGTTAGTGTACCTGCATAAAATTTCATTTCAGCCCTAAACCCATAAAGAATATGCAGAATGTAATTGTAAATACTTCCATATATGTATACCCATACATATACTTCCATATCAATCTACCCGACAAGGATTTAAACCCACAATTAAATACGTACCCTATACACATGCAAGCATGCATACATAGCCGTACCAAAGCTAACTCTTCCCGACCGCACGCTCACATCTTGCGGTCATATACTCATCTTACCTTGGCGTAGAGGCATTTGATCCATACATTACCACTCAAGTGAATGGCATCCATACTATAGCACGCCGTATGGACGACGAAGTAAAAACCCCCATGTTAGTACTTAAATAGCCACCTAATAGTCCTTAATTTGGGCATAAGGAAAGTGATCAATGGCACACTTTAGATTTCAAATACCTATTATATAACTAATAGTTGCTAGAGAAGGGTTTTTGGAAAACAAAAACTTTTGTTTTTAAATACACTTGTGACAATTAACGTTGAATCTTGCTCTGATGCCAGCTGTCGCAGAACCGACCAATTTATAAGAATACAAGTATAATGGCAATCCGCAAGCGGTTGTACTGTCATACTTGAACCCATATAAACCCGGTAGTCCGTCGAGTACCACGACGGGTCTCGATAAACGATTTACAACAACCAAGATCGTACAGGATTCAACATACATGCCACATATTACATAAAGTTCACAGATACGTTTCATCATCAGAGTACGAATAAAAGTTATTACAAAACAAGTTTGATAAACAAAGCGGAAGCAAATGAGTTTGAGATAAAGTTTTCCAACATAGTTTGATACAGTGCCATGCCAGATCACGATCCACAAAAGCAAAGATAGGAATTACTAAGGGAGCCTGCCCAAGGCTTACTCCTCATCCACAGCGGGATAGAAGCAACTCTTGCAATAACCATGATACACAGTGCCATCTGCAACAATGGGAAAATAAACCCTGAGTACAAGAAGGTACTCAGCTAGACTTACCCGTCATGAACCAGAAATAAAATGACTCCAAGGATCATGCAAGGCTGTATAAGTGGACGTAACTGGACAACATTTTGCGTAAAAGGCAATTACCCGTTGTACAATTATAATTCCTTTATCAAGTTAATTATAACTAACCATTTCTAGATTAGCAACTATCCTGTGCCAAACATGTGGTATATTATTTAGAATCATACAATAGTAACCATAGCAGGTATTGTAATTCCATATTCATCCGAACCACCATGTTTCATAATATAGCTGCTACGATATTGGGACTAGCCAAGTTTCTCACTATCCGGGAGAGACGGCGATTCGAATCGATTTCAACCAGCTGGGAATTTCTTCCTAACACAAACCCAGATCTACCAGCCACGATAGTCTTAGGTCACCTTTGGTACAACTCAGGTACACATTTCGCGGGTACGTACCGCGCCGCATAATCTGGAACACCAGATGCCAGGATGCTCAGGCCAAGCCTGCCCTTGGGCTCAGTCTGATCGTTCCCCGGAAGGAGCGCACAACAGAACGATTCCCGGCCTGAGTTGAATTACTCGGCTTCGCGGTCGGAACGAGTTATCCGGCCAGCTAAGTGAGAGGCATGCGTTCAATCTTGTCAGAAGCGCCAACAACGGTACGGTCCTTAATCGACACAGACGGGAATAAGTCCACACCCAAGACCTCCATGCCTTGTTGCTTCCCTATCGACCTCCCGTCCGGTCTCAATTTACTTTTACCTCATGGTTCTGTTCCACGATAGCAGATATAGCCAACCGTGCTCCGGTATCCACCTATATCTCGCAGGTGACAGGACATCACCCGACTTCTACCGGTCTAAGCATGGCTAAGCATATATATATTCGATCCTGGACCTATACCGGGTAAAGATGTAATATCTGGACAAGGAATGTACATGCATCAAGTGGTTTCATTCAACTCTTATAACCTAATGCATCAATCATAAATACGTAAGTAAACATTTGTAAATTACTGGGAGACTTATAATGCTCCGGGGCTTGCCTCGCAGAAAGGAAGTAGGGCGATGGTCAGGGCACTCCGGCAGCTCTTCAGGGTTCTGCTCCACGCCTTCGGGAGCTGCGGCTTGCGGATCCTCCTGCGGGTTCCCTTCCTCTGCTTCTTCGAATTCCAGCAACGTGATCTCTTCCTCCGATCCTAGATGCATGAGTATGGTATGAGTATTACGAATGCATAATGTTAACAAGTGCATCACGTTGTTTGAGTAGGTACATATCTCTTCTCGCTTACTACTTAACTACTTCTACAATGCATCGACTATGCCATAAACAGTATCTACTTGTTTCACTCATAACTGGAGTTTTACAATTCCAAATCTAGTGATCCTGGACTTTCTGGAAAGCTTATCAAATTTTCTACAACTTTGTTATTAACCATTTTTACAGTCTACATCAGTTTCAACATGTAACTCCTCATACTCTAGAATCAGTCCGGAAATGATTTAACATGCAATATAAAGTAATAGCACTTCTACTTTATGTAATCATCCACAAATTGACAACCTAGAACCTACCAACAGTTTAAGCATACCAAACATAGTTAAGATAATATAATGGCAAAGCCCAAACTATTTATTAAATTGCATTTATCATTTTATTTAGATATCTAGGTTAAATAATAAATATATATCAGATGTGCTTAATAAATTCTCAAAAATTTACAGAGCCTTACTAATGCTATCAAAGGACTACTATAAAAGTTTCATGTCATTTTACTAAGTAGAACATCCTATACAAAAATGATAAGGAAGCAAGGCTTGAAATAGCATAAATGGAAAATCCTATTGAAAAGTGTCAAGCAACAGATTTCTTATTTTTCCTAACATCCATATGGTACTAGTATCACCTCCAACAAATTTCATGAATTTTGGACTCATAATTAATTTATAAAAATTCATGCAAGGATTAACTATTTATAAAAGAAAAATCTATAACTATAGATCTACACATGCACTGGTCCTCAAATTTTTATCCAAGCTCAGGTATGACAAGAATAGCCTACCACAAAAATTTCATAATTTTTGGAGCACAGGAACTCTAGATATAAAATAAACAAATTTGAATGCATTCAAAAGCACATTTCAAATCTTTATTTAAATCTCCAGAAATTTCTACTGTTGAAGCCAAGAACATATTTTTCCTAAATACTACACTTCCTAAGGAACACAACCATATTTATTTCAACATTTTAGGAGCTACCAAACTAAAGATACAAAAATAACAAAACAAATCAAAAACTGGATTCAAAATGGGTTAGCCTATACTACTGCTGTCGCTGACAGGTGGGACCCGCTGGTCAGGGGACCCCACGCGTCAGTGACACGGAGCAGAGCAGCGGCGCTGCTGGGCACTGCGCGGCTGCGGCTCGACGACGGCGAGCTTCGCCGGCGGTGAGGTCATCAGGGTAGGACCTACATGACCTGGCGAACCTATTGAGCCACTTGGCCGGCCCTATTGCTGACCCTAGAGCTAGCGGCGGCGGCCATGGCGGAACGGCGAGGCTGGACCACGGCAAAACGCCGGCGACGTCCTCGGTGGCCCGACCTAAGGCTCGGACGAGCACTGGGGTACTACGGCGGACCTAGCGCGCTAGCTAACGCTTGGAGAGGGGGACTGTGGCGGCGTGGCCACGACGACGGGGCTTGCGGCGGAGCTCCGGCGAGGCGGTGTGCGGGGCTAGAGCTCACCGAGCTTAAAACGGCGGGCACTGGCTGGCACAGGGAGTCGCGGGGAAGACGGCTATGCGGTTGCGGTGATGGAGAAGCGGCTAGGCGAGGCTTGTGCCGTCAACGACGACGGTGGCGCTGCGGGAGCTCGACGGCTATGCTTGCGGGTGCTGCGGACGGCGAAGGAGACCGAGGTGAAGTGAAAAAGGAGCGTGGCTGAGTGCGGGCGGGCGTTGGCGTGATGAAGGCTCGCTCGGGCGCGGCGTGGCCTGCGCGGTCAGGGCAACGGCGACGCGCGGCCGACGGAACCTCCACGCGGCGGCTCTGCTCTGAAGCTGGTCGGCCACTGTGCCGATCGATTCAGCCGATTCAGTTACGCGATGCAGGCCTGACAGCGCGTTTCCAAGTCGATATATCCGCTGATCCGTGGCTCCTTCGTGCAAATGCCCAACATGAGTTTTGTAGCCCAAGGTACCAGCTACAACTCTTATTCAAAGATCAAGCTCAAATTCGCAACAGCTAGGGAGAAAATCCAATCCAAAGTCGGGCTGACAGCACTGTCAGTGATCAAGACTTAGAAAAATTTCGTGAAGTGTTGAAAAGGTTGTTTTTTCTGATTTTTGTGAGCTAAAAAGGACTAGGCTATGCACATTATTAGTTCATGACCCAAAAAAGAAAGTTGTTCTCCATGACACATACTACAACTTTGCTTTAGTACCCACATACATGCATAGTCTCTAGCACCTATTTCAAACTTGGTCAAACATGTCACTTTTAAAAGATGGTACCCACTTGGGCTATGACATAATGACCTAATTAGCCCTAGCCATGAATATCAAAGTTGTTTATAATGATACTCTAAACATGTTTAAGCAATTCACAAGGTCACACAATCATTACATGTATTAGTCACTCATGATCATATGTATATACACATGGAAACATGAAATAATAAGAATTGTTGCATGTTTCAATCAAATGTTTCAATTGTAAATGATGATTTATGAATGCTTGATGCTCATGCTCATGTTATGCAAGTCAAGTTATGCAAGGCTAACACCCGAGGTGTTACAATACTAGATGTGATAGGTCTATATTGGTAGGCGGTAGGATGTGTACAGGGGCGGAGGGTAGTGGAGGCCAAACTGGGCCTCCCCCCTCCCCCCCCCCCCTTGCTTGACAGAAATTCAATGACCCATAAATCCCTAGAAGTCTAAACTACATGCCTATTTAACATCTCACCATGATTTGACGCTGAAGTAAGCAATTTAGCCCCCTCTAATTCATGGGCCATGCTTTGCCACTGGATGTGTAGATTGTTGGGTAAGGAGGTAGAAGGATGGAGGATAGGAATGTGATGGGCGGCCTGTGGTCCCGTACACAAGGGGAGGCCAGTGACCTAGGGCTCATGCAGTGCAGGAGTAGGTCAGAGGGCAGGCGCATGGGAGCTAGGATGCCAGTGAGCTTGAGGAATAATAATCCTCTATTTCTTGCTTGATCCATATGATTATGTGTCCCCTATATTTATACTCCCTATGACTTGTTCCCTAAGCAAACTAGTGGTAGAATCCTTATAGATTTGGACTCTCCTTTTTTTCTAAACAAGCTCTATCTTTTCTAATCTAAGTTTATTCTTTTGTATCTTGTTCAAAGTCTAATTGGATGTGCACTCCTCCTTGGGAGTTGGTGCTAGCCATCCAAGGGAGGCCGACACCCCCCACATGCTCTCGGCTAGGGCTAGGCTGGCTGTGGCCCTTCTCTGGTCCCCATTGGGCCCACCACTACCAGGCCCGTTTGGACCCACGACAAGTTTGTAGTTCACCTCAAGTCCTTGAATATAGATCTCTTGATGAAGCCCATTTAGTGTCTGCATGTATCATAAATGCAGTGTTTGTGTCCTTTTGTTTT
The DNA here is from genome assembly GCF_019320115.1 of Miscanthus floridulus. Lineage (NCBI taxonomy): Eukaryota > Viridiplantae > Streptophyta > Magnoliopsida > Poales > Poaceae > Miscanthus > Miscanthus floridulus. Next base: position 80,242,445 of record NC_089589.1, read on the forward strand.
ATTTAAGCTTATAAAGATTGAATTTATTAATGTGGTATTGTTGCTTTTTTGTTTTGGTCGACATATCATTGTTTCAATAATTTATTGAAGGGTGCTAATTTATCTGTATTTGGTCATCCATATTGAGTATAATACAAAAAATAACCTGATATTGCATTAGATGTTCTTACGATGAACTAAAATTTGTTATTATGCTTATTTTATCTCAGCATAGTACATAAACCCATATTACTTTCATTATGCTTCTATACACTTTTTTGTCACAGATGCGGAATGTGCAATGGTAAAGGAATGTTACCTTGTATAGCATGTGGATCACGTGGCTTGGTGACATGTGACACATGTACTGGATATGGTTCCCTCCTTGCACAAAGCATAGCTCATGTTCAATGGTAATCTTGAGCCCATTTTTCAAAGTTTTTATATCGGTTTCTGTTTCTAAGTTGAGGAAATTGTTGAACAACAGAAAAAAGCCAAAACATCTGAACGTGAAAATTGATGTTTAGTTTGATAATTTAAAAAGTCATTCTTACTGTTTAATAATCATGCAAACTTCTGGGGTAACAAACCTGTAGCAATCAGTTAGGAAGTTGCAGATATTGTCAGCTGATGCTTTCTTTGTGAATATATGTTCAGTGTTACATCATAAAATATAATTTATTGAGAGTTTGAGACTCATTGGTGTTGAAGACTTGAGGCAACAAAATCGTTAGTCTTCCCATGCTCTATAACATGTCAAGTCAAATACCAACATATATTAACTGCAGAAAGATGCATGTGCACAATCTGGGAGGTTCAGTTAGAGAATTCCCAGTTGTCAGTTGTCACTCAAGTTGTTATCACTTAGCATGGATTATCCTTTTGTATATTTATTTTATTTAATTTAATGGTTTCAAGAAACTACTTCACATTGTTGTTACAGTAATCGCCTGATATATTGATCCAACTCGAACTATTCTGTTTCCAGGAAGACTCTTTCAGCTAGAAAAGTCAGTGCAACTAGAGGGGCTGCCTCGGTCCCTGAAGAAGTTTTGCACAGAGCCAAAGGAGTGCAGCTATGCAACATACAGGCATATCAGTGCACTCCTGCATTTTTTGCCGATTCATACCCACTCAACCAGTTTTCCTCAGAAGTCATCGCTAGCCGGCTGCCAGTTCCACCATCTGCCAGGGTTATTTCCGAGAGACACATCATTTCAGTTGTGCCTGTAACCCGTGTCACAATGGCCCATCGCAAGAAAGCATTTAGCTTCTATGTTGTCGGCTACAGCAGGGATGTGTTCATAAGGGACTATCCTTCAAAGTTTTGCTGGGGCCTCTGTTGCTGCTTCGAGTGGCTAGGGAAATAGTTATTTCCTGGCACGAATAATGAATGTCTTCTTTCAGTGTGCAGTGTTTCATGGTAGAGAAGGTGGTGCGAAAGGGTTAAAATAAGCATGACAGATTGTTGTATTTTCTATTATAGAAGATATCTCTGCTTATTTCAGTATTAGAATCTGCATATTGGATTTCCTGGGTACAAGTACATCACTGTATATATTGTTCAGTGAAAAATAAAAATGGCGACGTTTGGCCATTGCAGATGTGATGTATAGTGTTTTGAAATGGTTTGTGATCAGTCTAGACATGTACAGTGTGGTATCATTTTCTTCACTATTAGCCCTGGATACGTTTGCTTATTCTAGTAAATGCATATATTGTCGTTGAACATGTGCTTGTGTCGCTGGAAACAGTGCTGTTGTGATGATCAGGTATTCGTGAATACAGCATATAGATTCTTTATGAGTCAATGAGTGGAGTACTAGTCTGGGTGTTTGATGGATTATTTACACTATAGAAATGTGTCAACTATATCCGCCGTTGACACGGCCAACGTGGCGAGCTGGTTGATGGGTCAAATTAGGCCACATCTTAACAATGCATTCGAAAATGTTTCAATCTTTGACCAAATTTGTCTGAGAATTGATCCAAAATGGATTCATCAGTTTTCATCTTCGAAAAAGAAAAATCCTTCAAACTGGATGAATTTATAGTATACTAAAATGTCACCGCTGAAAACTGACTAAAATTAGAACAATTTAGTATACCAGTTCATTAACAAGCTAAAATTTCACCGCTGAAAACTGATTAAAATTAGAACAATTTAGTGTAACAGCTCATGAACAAGCACGTCATCTAAGCCCAATCGCACATTTGTAGGCACAAAGAGAAGGGGCCTCACTGTGTGGAGGTGATCGGAGCCCAATCTCAGTGGACGAGGAGCGGAGGAGGTCGGCAAGGTCGTCGATCGGTGATGAAGGTGGTGGCTGGGATTCAGTTTTGATGTCGATCGGTGATGACTGATGAAGATGGTGGCCGGGACTGGGCTTTGATTCACTGCGGCTGAGCTGCGTGCTTGTCTCCTCTGCCATTGGTACCCACGCAGCCACGCCTAGCCGTCCATATTGTTGACCTCTAAGAACATCTTCAAGAAGTTCACTCTCTAGGTCATTATTTCGAGAGTCATTCATATAAAAATAATTTTCTATATCTTTTCACTCTCCAACGATTTTATTATATCTCGTGTATACTCTGAAGAGTCATTCTTGTTTTCTATCTTTGGCTAATGAGAAATTCGGAATAGAAGATAGCTATATTTAGATAACCAAATAAAGAAGTTGTTGGATAGTATTTTTTATCAAAATCTCTATTCTTAGCAATTAAAAATGATATAAAGAGTCTTGAAGTTGCCCCACGACATAGGAGGCCGCACTAGCGAAGCAAAATTTTTACTTGATGCACACGTGCCACCAATGGTAGCAACACGCAGACATGCGTCCATGCAGGGATGAAAGACGATGCCGGTGTCGAGGAAAAAAATAGTGTGTGCCCACGAGGTTAGGGTTTGGACTGGAGCTTGGGGAACCTCTTATATCCTTCGAGCTTAGAAAGAAAGAAAGACCTAAGGCAATGGGTGGCCTGGCGATGGTGTTTGGAGGAGCGGTGAGCGAGAGGACCGAGTTTGTTTTGGTAATTGAGTAATATCTAGTAGACTAATATTTTCAATAAGTTGTGATTGAGCTAGGGTCCAGAGGAAGATGGTAAGGCTAGGAGATGATGGAGATGTTGATCAATCCATATGGAGCAAAGCTCACACTTGGAGAAGAAGAGGGAGATGAAAATAAGCTCGAAGACAAAGGTATAAGCTAGGGATTTTTATTTCGCGAACCGAGATGTATTTTCTTCTTTAATGCTATAGCTATAGTTTGATATAGAATCCATTTCTCAAAGTAAATGAAACCATTCTCTTATAAAAAATGGCTCGAAAATTTTTGTTCCACATTTTAGATTTAGGTATCATGAAAAGTGATACATAAGAAGATCGTGCATTTTAGTCATATTCATATCCATTTTTCAAGTCCATGATATAACCAAATTGGATGGATCTTTCACCCATTTAGCTAAGAAAGAATAGATGCTGAGGTGGATAATAGATCAATATGGAGATCATGAGCTACCCCATAATGAAACCGCTAGTACTCGTGAATATCAGGGGAACTCTAAAGCGAAAACGGCTATCTAGAGCCACTAGGTTTGAGCTAACTTTATATATGCATTGGACCTAGTGACGTTGTGAGGAAGCAAGCGAAAATGCTTTCAAAAATGTTTTTTTATAAGCTAACCCAGTGCCTAAGGTGAAGGTGTTCATGTTGAAACACACATTAGAGTTAGCAAATTTGAAACGTTTATGAGAAATAGGACATAGTGCAGCTTCATTGCACTCAATGGAAATGTCCGGTGCCCCTGCTGGGAAGGTCACCGGAATATACATGCATAGAGAGGGTATTGCCACCGGAATTCGGGTGGTTCACTGGAAGAAGCAGCCTGAGAAGCATTGTGCGGGATATTTGAACTTAGACACTAGAGCTCCAGTGGGTGTCCATCGGAGTTTTCCGGTGACCCCCTGGAACTCACAGTGTAGCCACCCGAGAGGGTCGAGGGCTCACCGAATTTATCTGGTGACCCTTATCGGAGAACATTGGAGCTTAACACATATAGCCATTGGAATCTCCGATGACTAGTTGACTCAGATCGAGGCTTTGAGGAGCCACTAAAATTGCCCGGTGGTGCCCTCAATAGCCACACCAGAGAAAGCGTGTCACACCCGGTTTTAAAAACAAATCGAATGCACATCACATGTATGTCAGGATCTGTTTATTCATACATGCGATGACAATATAGTGATACAAATCAGTGTTTATTACAAAAGTGATTACATATTACAAAATGACCAGAGGGTCTAAACAAAATTTACATCAAAGTTACAGCGAAGCAGGGTCTCCATCCCTGCAGGCAGCCGACCGGGGGTACACCAGCCTAGCATCGACATTGTCTTCAAAGCTACACCATCTTCTAGGGACTCCATCTTCTGGTCTAAACAATAGGGTGGGGTAGCAAGGGGGACAAAGAGGAAGGGTGAGTACATTGAAATGTACTCCACAAGTGTAGGAAAAGTATGACATGAGGGCCAACACAAGGAGAGGCTAACAAGGTTTGACACACGCGCTTAAACGACACATCCTATTTTTTCTTAAATCCTTAGCACCTAATTACTAGATAAATTCTTCCTTCTCCTCAAGAACCATTTGAACCAACACTCGGATCCCATCCGAGCCAACCAACCATTCCCTTACCAAGGGAACTACCCATCCTCAGCCACCAAGATCCACTAATCTCAAAGAAGTCCAAGCCCGCTCTTGACCATAAGCACGGTTGATATACCAGTTTTACACTCTGTAGAGATTGCACACTTTCACCATGAGTCATGTTTTCCCCATAATGCTTCACACTGCCTAGGTGCTTAGCGGGGTCTGAAAGATCCTTGTTTGGTTTTGGTAATTGAGTGACAACCTAGGTAGACTGATGTGTTTAAATGTGAGATACACATGTGATTAGGTCACAGGTACATGTGTGTGAGCAACATATGCCATGGAGGTGAAGATGGCTTGGATTTGTTGCAAGGCTCACACATATGATAAAGGAGTTCATTGCATATGAGACATGACATTGAGTCATGTGACTAAGGTGGAGAAGATCAAGACAAGACTTGGCTTGATGGACCGGTTGCAAGCGTGAAGGGCAAGTTGGAGGCTTTGGAGCGATGGACCGTGTGGCAGTGAAGCTTGAGCAAGACTTGGCGCCAATGGATGAAGGCAACGGTGAAAAGCAAGTGACGTCAAGATCGATGAACCAACAAGGTCACATGATGATATGAAGTGGATCATATCATTTGTGATATGGTTGGTGCATGTGTTGCATCAACATCGAAGGAGATAGAATGGAATACGCAAGGCAAAGATATAACCATAGGGAATTTCCTTTCACCGGTCAAATGTTGTGTAGAGAAGTGCATGACCGGATTTAGGATAGATGGCCGTACTATCAAGAGGGGCAAACTTGTTTTCATATCGGTCATCTAGTGCCACTTGAGTGATCTAACTTTGCATACGTGTTAGGATCAAGTGGCGTGGTGAAAAGAGTGCTAATCCTTTGGAAATATTTGTGAAAAGCTAACACACGTGCACAAGGTGGTGTTTCACTTGGTGGTGTTAGCACATTTGCAAAGGAGATGAATTCAGAGATGAAAAGGAGAAGAAAAGGGCAAGGTTTTGGTTTTTTGGGGGTCAGAAGTTGCAACCAAACTTGTAGCCAAATCATAGCCATTGTAGAGGGTGGCACCGCCCTTTCCGCTAGGGCGGTGCCCAAAAACAGCAGCAACACCCTTTCGTATTTTGGGCATAACTCCTAGCTCTGAACTCCAATTTCGATGATCTAGGACTTTTTGGAAAGCTAATGAAATTATCTACAAGCCTAATATGGTGGATCTCAATTTGGAGCAAGTTATGGTCACCGTAATGTCCGGTGACCATGGTGGTGTGGCACCGCCCCTTTTTCTAGAGAGGGGGGAAACTCATCGGGGGGCACTGTCACCCCTAGGGCGGTGCACCACCCCTCTATGTCTAGTGCTAGGGTCCCAACGGCTAGTTTAAAATAGCCATTGCAATTTGACCATTGGGCACCGCCACTAATGGGAACAGGGATCCCGATCTTCCGCCAGGTAGTGGTAACTATCGTTGTGGCGGAGAATGACACACCGATCCGGCTTTAGATCGAAAGATCGAACCTTGCAATCTTAACACCACAACTCCTCTGGTTATCAACCGAGACACGGATCCGGTTGACCTCGCCAAGAAGGCTAATCCCTGCAAGCACAACGAAGAACACAAGCAAGAACAAGAAAGAAAGAAACCAAATTGTAGATGAATGATTAATCTCACGAAGTTGGGGTCTTACAAACCGATGAACGGCGAAACTGTTCTTGACAGATTAATCTAAGCAAAACCTCAAAACCTAATGATGGTGGCGACCTATGATTATAAAGGTCTTAGGGTCGTCGCCTACCCTAGACATGCCCTTTAATGGGCCCAAACACGATACATGGTCCAACGGACCAAAAGACGGTGTCACAGCACCCTGGTAGATTTTGGATGCTGAATTGTTTCGATGATTCCCGTTGATTCTGAAGGGCTTTTGATATGAGACCACTTGGATTCGCTTCCTTATCAAATTAGCTTTCCAACCATATATGGATCGTTGAAAATGGAGTCTGGATGCGTCTTGGGTGACCAGTTTAAGGCAGACGGTCCTGGAGGCCGAGGCAGATTCGAACTTGAGTTGCTTTGGGCCTCCACCTCGGGGACTCGAACCGAATTAGCCTCGGGACTCCTTTTTGACTTGGACACCCTTGCTGGCCTCCTACCCCTCCATACCATGCACCAAACATGGTCATATGCATGGGTGTCATGTCCTCATCATCCTCCTCTTCTTGACGAAAAGCCATCCTCGGCGTCGATTGTGCTTGAAACTGATCCTGCACAACATAAAAGAGAACGGAGTTGCGAAGAAAAAGGGAACTGAAATAATTGTGAGAAGGAACATGACCATGTTTCCAAGTTTCTAGCATGTCATCTCGCATAAAAAATTCAGCAAGCATGTAGACTCCATGATCCGAATGCACACGATGTATGTCAACACTATCCTGCAAAAGATTAGAACAAACCAAAGACATTGCAGGAATAGATGGTCTAGCAGACATATGTAGCAACCAACAATGCTCCCCTTCTTGGAAGTGAACTTATTTCTTTGAGGAACATGAAAAAATATTTGTATTATTATGGATGCCCTCTAAACGATCATAATCTTGTACAACAAAAGGAGAATTTATATTACTACGAATGTATACTCGATGTATCATATATTGTCCCTTGTTATATTTGCGAATAACATGATATGTGTGTTTAGAAAACCAAGGCAAATCAGCATATTTAAAAAGGCTCTCCTCCAAACAATCTAGGTTACACAAAACATCAAATTCAATGTAACCCAAAGTATGTAAAGAAGACAACAGTTTGAACTCATCAGTTTTAGTAGCAATATGAATAATATGTTTATTTTCAGTACAAGTGACTGGTTCCAAAACATGTAAAACTAAAACATCATCAACCAATTCATCTTTATCACAAGGAACTTTAAGCAAATTATCATGGGACAGAGATAAATCAAGAGAGGGTTCCACTAACAATTGCTCTATGATAGCATGGTTTGTGGAAAAATTTAGTATATTAAAATAATTATCACCTTCCGTGAGTGTAGCACCATGGGCATTACCTATGTTCTCAGCAGGAGTAATAGGTGCATTGTGAAGTGATGGTTCTGAATTTGCAAATGAGGTTGTGAGCTCCTCATTTTCTTCCATGTCATCCTCTCACTTATGGACATTATCCTGCAGAAGGTTAGTCATAGCAAGAGGAATAACAACAGACTCTTCCTCTAAATGCATCAATTTCTTATGTAAATCTCTATGATAAGAAGGAGGAACAAAACGATCATGCATAGCTATCTTAAGTTCTTCCCACGTACTAGGTAAAGCATCCTGTGCAGCTAGCCCATTCCACCAAATAATGGCAAAGTCCTTAAACTCACTAGTAGCTTGTCGAACTCTATGATGCTCAGGCACAAGGTGGGCACTAAACTTTTGTTCTACCATCATCTCCCAATCAAGATATCCCTCAGCATCATAATGACCCAAAAAAGATGGTATTGTGAACTTAATCTTAGCATAAGGATCATCGGGCACTCGATGATTATTACCTTGATGGTGGTGGACACCACCCATACCTGTCGTGTTGCAGCGAAGACGTCGTTGTAATCTTGCTTGTCGGAAGGCTACTCGATCTATGTTTCTAGTGGCATCATGCACCGTGTCTTCTGGCAAGAGACCATCGGTGTTGCTGCCGGAGACATCGTTGTTGACCACCACCAAGGTTTCCAACTCAGTAACCTTGTTGGTTAGTGTGGAAATTTGTTTGTCCGACCTCTCCATGTTGTTGCCAATGTTGAGTTCAATGAGTGCGTCAATGACGGCCTTCCTGATGGCCTCATTCATCCTTTTTTGGGCATTATCTAAAGAAGCTTGCAGTTGCTCTTGGCTGACACACTCATTGAAATCCTTGGGGCTGTTATCTCTAGTCTGATCACCTCCTGCCATTGTAAACACAAAACAGGAACAAACAGTGAAGGTTATCCCTACCAAATGACTACGTGGTTGTAATGGTGTCACTTTTCTCAGCAAGTGTAAGCATCTTACCAAACTCTTACAACGTTCTTACCAACACAAGCAGTGGGCGGTACAACCGGCGGCTGGTTCGTGATACCTGTGAGGTAGTGGTACCAAGATTGCAAGGCCCTTTTTCTGTACTGAACTGAAGTATATATGTGGAGCTTGGGAGGCTTAAAATATGGTAGCAAGGAATAGCAATAATTTAATTCAGAAATTGCAAGATTGAAAAGTAGTCCCAAGCTAGTCTATGTCGCCGGCCTAAACTCATCCTACCTAGTTCAAGCAAGCAATGATGCAACTCAGCACAAGGACTCAAAAGATGCAAGCACTTCTAATTTTTTTTCTTGATGCATCTTTTTTTGCACCTTCTGCCTTTTATTCTTCTCTGATATTTTTTGTGTGTGGCTCTTTTTTTTTGCACTTTGCCTTTTGCTATTATTATTATTTTTTTCAATCAGAAAGTGCCGCAAGAAGTTTACACAATTAAAACAAGGCACTAGCAACGTGCACTGACCCTCCACAAAATAATGTGACAATAGATGGCCGAATTCCTTTTGTCGTATGTTTCCTACACCAGCTAGAAACAAAAAATAACCTAAAATTACCAAAAGGAGAACTCAGCTTTCCTTCTCAATGAATCCCGTTCGGTACAGACCCCAAGCAAAACAACGTATTTTCCTTGCTTCTCACTTCAACAGAGATCGATCTCTAATTAATGGCGATCAAAAAGTTTTTGTATTCTTTTCCTACTATCACGAAAGAAGCCAGATATGTTTACTCCAAAGGAAACTGCTATTGCGCAATAATTTTCTTCCCCTTTTTTCTGACTTGCACAAGAAACGTCAAGCTACAGCCATGGAGATGAAACTGAGATCTCACAGTGCACTCTATACTAGATATTCGTGGTTGTAGAATATGCCAAGCACAAAGACGCAAACTCACTCAAATTAAAAGAAGAGGAAAATCTAAACCACCGAGGTATTATTGACCACCGGCGGCCAACTTTAGGTGCTCGAATAGACTCAAACAAGACCAACGACTCGATTAAACACAACAACATGATGACCTACGAGGGACAATGGTTCAATAAAGAAAACTTAAGTTAAAAATATTGCAATAGCACAACGGGTGATGGGATATGAGAAAAAAAACAACGATGAACACAAATATTTTTGTGGGGCAATTTTCTGGATTTATAGGACAAAGACAAAATAAAACTAGGGTAATGATAAACCTGACGATAATACCTAAAGCTCTGATTATTACTTAATGGGAACGGGGATCCTGATCTTTCGTCAGGTAGTGGTAACTATTATTGTGGCGGAGAATGACACACAGATCCGCCTTCAGATCGAAAGATCGAACCCTGCAATCTTAGCACCACAACTCCTCTAGTTATCAACCGAGACACAAATCCGGTTGACCTCGCTAAGAAGGCTAATCCCTTCCTGCGTAACGAAGAACACAAGCAAGAATAAGAAAGAAAGCAACCAAATTATAGATTAATGATTAATCTCATGAAGTTGGGGTCTCACAAACCGATGAACGGTGAAACTATTCTTGATAGATTAATCTAAGCAAAACCCCAAAACCTAATGACGGCGGTGGCATATGATTATAAATGTCTTAGGGTCATCGCATACCCTGGACGCAACCTCTAATGGGCCCAAACATGATACACGGTCCAACGGACCAAAAGACGATGTCGCAGCACCCTGGCAGATTTTGGATGCTGAATTTTTTCGATGATTCCCATTGATTCTGAAGGGATTTTGATGTGAGACCACTTGTATTGGCTTCCTTATCAAATTAGCTTTCCAACCATATGTGAATCATCAAAAACGGAGTCTAGAAGCGTCCTGGGTGGCCAGTTTAAGGCAGACTGGTCCTGGAGACCGAGGCATACTCGAACTTGAGTTGCTTTGGGCCTCCACCTCGGGGACTCGAACCGAATTAGCCTCGGGCCTCTTTCTTGACTTGGACACCCTTGCTAGCCTCCTACCCCTCCATACCATGCACCAAACATGGTCATATGCATGGGTGTCATGTCCTCATCAGCCACCCCTTGTCCGGTGCCTGCACGTTGCTGTCTGGTGACCACGCAGAAATGTGCTACTTGGCTCCAATAGCTCTATTTGGCTTGGGACTATAAATAGAGGAAGAGCTCGGGCTTGGATAAAGTTGAGCATCGTGGGGATGTGTTGCCCTTGTGTGTGCTTGGTTTACGAAGCCTCTAACTCACTTGTGCTTGCGAGAAGTGCGAATCCATTGCGATTGAGTGATTCTAGTGCGTTGCATTGTGAGATTGCATCGAGTGGCACTAGGTGTTCAAGTTACAAGCTGGTGGTCTTTGTTACTATTGGAGGTTGCCACTTTCTAGATGGCTTGGTGGTGGTCTCCATCGAAGCACACAAGGAAGATTGTGCGGTGCTCCGGAGAAGTGATTGTGAGGGGTGTTGTGCTCGCCCCGCAGGAGCCGCAAAGAGCAACTCTAGTAGAGTGTGTTATTGAGGTACCCTCACTTGGCTCGTGAGGTTCTTGCGGTGCCCGATATGTGGGCTTGGTGAGGTGCCAATTAGCCTCCGAACCATCAAGTGAATAGTCGACACAACCGAGACTAGCGTGTTGGCAAGCACGTGAACCTCGGGATAAAAATCATCGTGTCATTCTTGTCTTCCCATTTGGTTTGCATCCTCGTTACACAAGCTTGTATTTACTTTCATTTACATTGTGCTTGTATAGTTGCTCTTGTAATTAGCTAGCTTGTGTAGCTTGCTAGTTATCTTCTTGATTGTGTAGCATAGAAGTAGCTCCCTTGCGTGACTAATTTGGTTTGAGTAACCTTGTTAGTCACATTGCTTAGCTTGTGTAGCTAAGTAATTTGAGCTCTCTAATTTGGCATTGGTTGCCTTGTTATTGAGCATTGCTAGTGAGCTTAGGTGGCTTTATGCTTTTGCTTACTAGATTGTGTAGGAGCTCCTCCGGTTGCTTGAAGTACTAGTTGCATAGATTTGTGTGACCTTGCTTCTAGAATTGATTAGGTGAGCTCTAGCTAGCCCAACACCCTTGTTGCCTAATTAGGATCTTTATAAGGTGCTTATGAACTTAGATAGAGGGGTGTAGTCTTGGCTAGACCAATAGTTTTAATTCGGTATTTGTTTCGGTTAGCCGACGTGTTTAGAAAGGACTATTCACCCCCTCTAGTCCACCATCTCGACCCTACAAGGTCACACTACAAGACCTTTATAAAGCCCCTCCAAGCCTATTTTACACCTCCTCTAAGGTTTCACTGCTAATAGTGGGTACCAACACCACTACAGAAGCCCCCTCTTGAGCCACAAAAACTGACCCGATGTAGCATAACTTAGAGGAAACTAATTACTTAGCCAGGTCCATCCCATTCTAGCTTAATGGCTACGCTGTTAAGCCAGGTTATAGGCTTCAAGAACCGATCCTTAGAATACAAGTAGGAACTAGCACAAACCCATTCCACCATTTCTAACTTTCCACCAGAAAACATTTACCCAAAAATCTGGCACATACCACCACCAAAACCAACCATCCTATCAGATTCCCTAATCACCATGTTGCTAAAAAGATTACCATCCCAAGGTTACATAGATCATTAATCAGGATTAAATTATAACCTTCCCATCCCAAGGTTGCGGCTAAGCATTGACTTCTACCCATCCAAACCAGGTTTCAAGGATGATATAACAAGTTCTAGTAAACCCTAACATGGGATTCAAATTATGACTTTGCATTCAACTAATGGTTGTTGGTATTTATTAACGCACAAATAAATCTACAAGCGCATGGATACCGCTGTAGCTTTCACCCAGAAGTATTTGTTAGGATAAATAGGAGCATAGAGAGGATAACTAAGGTTCTCTTGTTCTGACTTCGGTAAGCTATGTCTTCTACTATTCAACTAGGGACATTACTAGGGGAAGACACCAGCAGATGATGCTTTCCTTCGCAACCGGGTCCTACTTGTCCCATAGACGGGAGGTGGACTACAAAGCATTCAACGAGGCTATAAGAGTTACCCTCGTGAGCTACCACCGATTTGGAATGCAGGGTGCATCCATGATTAACCTAAGTCTAAGCACCACGCTTACACTTATGATTAATACTTTACTCCCTCTAGAACAGGAATAAAGCACTCAAGAGAGTCGTGAACCTGAAGAACAATATAAATAAGATGCTTACTTGAATCAAAAGTTGATTACCAGAGATATCTCAGAGGCAAGCTCAAATAGAACTTGGATCCACCAAGGTACAAGCCATAGAGAGAGAGCACCGACAGGCTAGCATCTTCTCCAAACTCTTCCCTCACTCTCTATCTCACTATTTCTATTTATAAGACTAGATCCTATAGAGAACTAATCTTCTCTTGATAGCTGGCTCTGATCCTGATAAGGAGGATATAAATTAGGGTTTTAGGATGGCTCTAGGGAGGGGGTAGGGGCACCTTATATAGGGGAGATGGAGTAGGGGGCAAGGCATTTCCACGTCGTCGATCCGTGTCAACTCCCTCGATCACCATTGGATGAACCGACTTAAAAGGACGGCATAGATGCAATCTAGGAGGTGGTGGAGAACTGACATTCAAAGGAGAGGCTAACCAGGGGGGCACAGGCTAGCCAGCCTAGTGGTGGGGCTAGCCGACCCTACCTGGCAGCCCCTTGGCCCCCGCTTTGGTGGTTTGACTCCTAGAGTCTTCTGGAACCTTCTGGAGTTGTTTTTATCGCGGATAATTACAATTAAATGTGATGTTTAGGTCTACTTTGATGGTTTTCTGTATAAACCCTCCTGCAAACATAGATTCATCAAAACTCATGGAATTTATTAGTTTAAACCCCTATACCTATGTTTGGTGATGGAATTAAGCATATATATGCATGTTATGCTGATGGTTTATAATTGGTGTTAGTGACCGTCAACAAGCTCCCCCAAGCTTACCCTTTGACAGTCCCTGAGCATAGCTAAACTTAGCAATGGATCAAGAGTTGCTACTATGCTTTCACGCCTCAAAAGTACACAGACGTTCAATCAAGAATTCTCCTCTAGATTAGAATAAACTGATCTAACTTTCAAACTCACCCATATTACCTTCAATTATGGGGCTTCTTAGCCTTCACTTGGGTCTTGAGCAATTGAAAGACAGAATGATCAAGTCAAGTACAATGTCTCAAGTTCTTTGTTTCACTATTGTCCTAGAGTTTTTATAAGTTTTCAAAATAAAACTCAGAGATTCCATTGTATGACACTCTTAAGTCTCTCAATATATATGGTATTTCTGGATCCTCACCAAGGCAATAAAGATGTTATGCCTTTTTCTCTTCCTACCACTAAGGCTTATGTGGAGTTCATAGGTAGGGAGAAAGCTAGAGCATACTTGCAATGCATATATTATAAAGTCAAACAACGGATTCAAAGAGAGTTGAGTCATACAATCAAATCAAGATGTGCATGTGTGTGGATATATGGTGGCTAACCTAATTTTACTATGCTCCTTGAAAACATATCTCTCTTTTGAAACTTGGAAATAATTGCAAGAGAACAGGGGCTATCTTATTCATCTCTCTTTTTTCAGGTGGGCATCTAAGTATCCCTTGTTTTAAATATCTCGGACACTTTTGTGTCCATTTTTTCAACTCCTTTTTTTATTCTTCTCTTTTTATGAATAACTTTTGCATAGCCTCATGCCTCTTTTCTACAACAAAACTTTTGAGAGATAGCAACAAGAACTTGGAGCATTTATTTTGAGTGAAAACCTAGCAAGCATGTTTTTGTGTTCACTCCCAGTGTAGGAGTAAAACATTTTTGGGTGGATCTAAATGAAGGCATGTTTTTGCGCCAACCCCCAGTGTAGGAGTAGTGCATATGTGGGTGGTGTGTACGTGATCTTGATTTTAAGAGCATGACAAACCTCTCATAAGGGTCAACAAAGCTCAACAAAACTCAATGCAATACAAGTAGTATATATGTGAAAGTTTTTTTAGTCTAAATAACATGTACGGCTCTGGTGGGAATTCAAGCTTTGTCATACAGGAACTCATCATATAGCGTTTTTGTGTTTTTCAAAAAGTAAATCTCCACAACTTTAGTGCCACTTGGAACAAGATAAACAGTAGCTCAGACCTTCTCTTATCATATCTGTTAATTACCTAGACTTAGATCAAGCATATGCTACCCACGAGTTTTCAATTCAGAGTAAATCTTTATATCAAAACAATCTTATCAAAAACTCGGAAGAATTCAAGGCTGAAAACTAGGTACTTGAAAGGAATTACAATAGAGCAACTATTCATCACTTCCATTTAAGAGATTATTCTAAGTCCTCTTTATTTTATTCAACTCTTAAAAACAAATTAAAGCAAACTAGACACACCTTTTTATTTTGTTTTTAATTTTACTAAATCAAACATTATGACTAAAGCAAAGATAAATTTTTATTTTATTTTTCATTTATCATTTTTTTAACTATTTAAAAGAAACTAAAACTAAAACAAAAGGGGAAAGAATACTTACCTAGATACACAGGAGTGTTTCTCCGTCAAGCTAGCTCTTTCGGTGAGGGTTCGGTGTCGTAAGTCCTTCGAACCGGACTCCTCCTTCTGAAGTTCATTGACCAAATACCTCGGTTTACTCTGAAAGGATTCTTGTGATGATGCATCTAATGGTCATGTCACCTTCTGCCAAACCCATCTTGGGTTTTGGATTTGGGTTGTCAGGTTCAAAACTTTCACTTGTAGAAATTGGAGAATTAACTAACTCCCCCATACTTTGCTTGAAGTGTGTCCTGCTCATAAAGACAAGGTAGAGATCAAGTGCATGGGCGCAGCCCTATTTAGGCCACCTCGATCCGATAGAGGTAGGAAGACTACCTCGGTGAGCTTCGCCTCAGCGAGAGACATGCCGTGCGCTAGATGGAAGAAGGAGAAGAGCCCCAGGAGCTATTGGTCATGTCTGCCTCACCGGGCCGCCACGCCCCCATGCCGCCATCATGTCGTGGATGTTCCCGACGATCCCAGCCACCTCGCAGGACGAGGAGAGGCCGATGGTGTCCGCCGTCACCCAATGAACATAGCCACGCTGATAGTTGAACCTAGGACCTACCCTAGCCCTAGTTTCCCCGGAGCCGAGAGCTCGCCGGACCACCACTGAGTCCGCCGTCACGCTGCGGACTCTGCCGTAAGTTTTGGTCACCAGCGCCACCACCTACGGATCTCACCAAGACCCCAATCGAAGGAAAGCAGGCGCCTATTTGCCCTGGTCACACTTACCCACAGCGCCACCGCGTCCGCCATGCCCGCCGTCATAGTAACTGATGCTGTCAAGCCCTAAGGTCGCGCCTAGCCCCTTAGTCGCACTCGTCGGATCGTGAGGGAGCCAACGGAGTTTGCTGGAGCTTCACTGACGCCTCGAGAAGCCTCGCCGTCGACCCCACGCTGTTGCCGTCCGCCGTGAAGCTAACGCCAACCGTCTAAAGCCCCAAGGTGCCGCTATGGCCCCTCGGTGGATTCGCCTCGACCCTGCGATGCCGTAGATGCCCTTGGTAGCCCCGCCAGACCTCTATAGCGCACAGCTGAGCCAGCTCGCCGTCGGTGAGAATGCCGCTGTGGGAGGAGGAGGAGCAGTCGCCGCGCCCCGCCTTTCCCCGCCCGCGCCTGGTCCACTGTGAACCAGAGAGAGAAGAGGGAGGGGTGGACCTAGTTCACCATGGACCCAGCCAGCGGTCCATGGACCCACGCTACGAGTCCACCGTGAGCCACACCCGTAGGCCAAGCCTAGCAGTAGCCCGCACACGCCACATGGCCAGCCCGCTTGGCCAACATGTGTCCGGGCCGGCCTAGCCCAACCCGGCCCATTACCCGGCCCGCCAGACCCAGTCAACGTTGACCATTGGCTGGTCAACGATGACCATTGACCTAACCCCACCTGTCAGCGACTGCGCCGCCCTGTCGAATTAGAAAGCGCCATGTGTCAAGCCCGGGATTAATCTGTCTCTTTTTCTTTTCAGAAATTGATTTAAATTTAGAAAATTCATAGGAAATCCATTCGACCTCAGAAAAATATGAAACCAGTGTCCAATTTTTTTCTAAAATTAAGCTCTACGTCTTAGGATTATGTTTGAGTATATTTGGATCTTTTGAATTTCTATTGATTCTTTGTGATCATCTATAGGAGTTGCTTATCGTGGCTATATGTCTCATTTGGTAGACCCGGAGGAGCAACAGACTAAGGAGGACTATGACTACACCGATGAGCTTGGAGATGACCTGACTACAGGTGCCACGTCCCACCCAACCTCATAGAATCCTATTAGACATGCAATAATGTAGCTGCTAGTGCTTTATTTTATGCAAATGATATATGATAGGTTGCATGGCAGACTTGCTTGAAGCCTTTACCTTGACACAACCTTTACCCCTGCACACCCATTGTTAGGATAGACGCTCGCTTATTACTCGCTACTTGTTTCTACTATGCATTATATCTGTGATGTGATGCTTGGTGGGAATTGTTTGTGAGTGGCTATGGTATGGGATGCCAATTTGGTGGTAATAACTTGGGGAGATCTTGGCACGCGTCTTGGGTGTGTGGTGAGGGTTGAGTCGACCAGACAGGATTCTACAATGAGACTTTGGATGAGTCTTGCCGGGGGGGTGGATCCTAGGCATTCCCTACGTGAGGTACCTGTGGCGGGTACATGTGAGAGGAGCATGTCCTGAGGAGGTGACTCTCCATGGGGCAAGTCCCCGGGATGGAGGTGCTATTGAAGCACGTGGTGTTGGTTATCCCCATTTGAGACGATGTCTTGTCTAGTCCCCCTAAGGACTGGTATATCGAGAGAACCAGATCTTAGGACCCTTCGTACACACCACTCATCCCTGAATGGGTGGGGGACGGATGTTGACCTACTAGGGCGGTGCCACTACTGTTAGGTTGTTAGCAGACAGTGTAGGGAGGTACGAGCATATGGCTCATACCCTCCTAAGACAACATAGTGACCTCTGGTGGCCCGGTACTATGTCTCACAGTCTCAGCGTGCTAGTGGAACTCTAGGGTGGCCCAGGGCTGAGTGGCAGGGTGGTATCGCACTAGTTTGGAAGACAACCCGGTATCAGCCTAGACGGGGGTCTCCGTCGATGATGGTGATCTTGTGGATTTCTAGGTGTACATGCTCTACAGAGTTGATCGATCTATACGTATAGCCATGTCCACGGATATGGACATTCCTATGACCTACGCTTCCCTTGATTAGAGAGTGGAGTCCTTTCTTCTCTTTCTCCTGGGTTGATATTGGTTTTTGGCGTTGGTCGTTGAGGCAAGGCACGAGAGGGAGTTGTCTTTGCCGCCTAGAAGTGAGAGTGTGGTGAGATGTGTGTGATGGGATCGGTGGATAAGTATGGATGAGATGGGTTTAAAACTTGATGAATTATTATAAAACTTGATTATACTTGTATAGGAAAAACCACAGCCATAATTAGGTGTTTTGCTCTACCCTTGCATTCCACTACCACAAAGCAAATGCAAAGCATAGGGTTGGACCTAGTGGCCAGTATAAATCATACTAATAATTGTTTGGCAGGTCCTGAGTCTGAGTATGACTTCTAGGGAGATGATTGGGAGGATTAGAGATCTTGTTCTTTGCTCGAGTTTGGTTCCTGAAGATGGAGTCAATGTCCACTGCCGTTCTACCTGATGTTGTTCCAGATGCTTGTGCTCTGTGTGATTCCACCATGTGACAATGTAATAATGAGTAAACCTTGCTATTTGTACTCTCTATAAGATAGGTACTCGATATATGACTATGATATCGACAGTTATTCGATAAATATGATGGAATGACCATCTGGGACTATCACGTTATGGTTCGACTCTGTGGATTTCCCTTCGTGGAAATCGGGATCGTTTCAGTTGCCAACAAGCAACCAGACCTCGGGAAAAATCTTTGTTATCTCTTGTCCCGTTGGTTTGCATACTACACTTGTGCTTTACATTTGAGCTTTGCTTGTGTAGTTGTTGCTTAGTCATGTAGATCTCTAGTAGTATTTGTAGCTTTAGTGGAGTAGAGTAGCTAGTTTAGTTGCTTTACTAGTTTAGCCCAACTAGAGTAGTTGCTAGCCTTGTGTGGTTGGGTGCTCTAGGAGTAGTGCTAGTCTTGCTAGTAGATTTGTTTAGGAGGCTTGCTTTGGTCAATGGCGCTCCAGGGTTCTAACAATGCACGGTCTCCCTCATGCCAACCTATCACTATGTCATTAGGACTATGACAACAACTGAAAGCCCTAGTTTGGTTTTGGATAGTTGATGAAACCTAAGTGTACTAATCATTCCTCTAAGTGTATATGAGATAGGATTGGTACACACCAAGTGATGGAGCAAGAAGTCCATGGTGATGAAGGTGGACATGTGATGATGATCAAGCTCTAAACTTCAAAAAGAAGAAAGAGAAAAACAAAATGGGCTCAAGGCAAAGGTATATTTGATAGGGCCATTTTGTTTTACCACTTAAGACACCAAGTGGGTGTGAATGGGTTTAGGATAGATAGCTGTAGTATTAAGAGGGGTGATCTTGATGCAAATCCGGTTGTCTAAGTGCCACTAGGTGATTTAACACTTGCATTTGCATTAGGACCTAGTGAGTGCTAACATCCCTTGGAAAACTTGTTTGTGAAATGCTAAGTCACATGCACAAGTGATGAAACTTGGTGGAGTTAACACATTTGCACAAGGGATGTTGTTGGAGAAGAGAAGGAGGTCACTAGGTGTGACCGGATGCTGGCTCCGGGGTAACCGGACGCGTCCGGTCAGTGACCCAAGGCATGGCCAGCAGGTTTGGCTCGACCGGACTCTAGACAAGGGGCGCTACCGGACACGCCCCTAGTATAGTTCCTCGACAGGCAACGGTAGCAGTGCAGAGACCGGACACTGGGCAAGTCCGGCCACTACTGACCAGACGCGTCCGGTCATTAAAAATCGTCTCTGGATCGAGATCGGACGCGCGGGGCTGGTGAGTCCGGTCACTTGATTGGCAAGTCCGGTCAGGTGATGACAAGCGCGCAAGACTAGCCGTTGGCGCCCAACGGCTATATCTATTTGAATGGGACACGTGGCTGCGGGGGGGGGGGGGTGTTGACCGGACGCGTCCGGTGCAACATAACAGCGCGTCCGGTCAGTGCGTAGAGAAGGGGTTAAGTGACCAACTAGTATGTGACTTGTTGGGGCTCTATAAATAGGTGGCCGGCTTGGGCTCACTCTCTTGGATACTTTGATCTTTTATACATCCTTGTGAGCTAAGCCAAACACCTCCCACTCATCTCCTTCATTGATTCACCATCTTTGTGAGATTGGGAGTGATTCTAGTGCATTTGCTTATTGTTTGAGCATCTAGTGGCACTAGTGATCATGTGAGCTGCAAGATTGTTTGTTACTCTTGGTGGTTGCCACCATCTAGACGGCTTGGAGCAGCTCTTGGTGATTGACATGAGTTGGTGATTGTTCGGGGCCATCCCGATTGGATTTGTGAGGGGTTCTTAAACTTTTCCCAGCGGAAAGCCAAAAGGTACTCTAGTGGATTGCTCGTAGCTTGTGGATCCTCATCTTGTGTTGGTTGTGCGGCACTCAGTTGCGGGTTAGGCGTGTGATGCCTATAAGCGCGTGAACCTCCAAGTGAGTGAATCGCTACAACAAGGACGTAGCTTGCCGACAAGCAAGTGAACCTTGGTAAAAATCTTGGTGTCATCTCTTGGCATTCTTGATTATTTGATCATCTATTGTCTCTTGCCACGACGGTATAATCACCTTGTTTCTACCTTGTGTTACATTCATAGTTATCTTGTGTAGAGCTTGTGGTAGTCTTGCTAGTTGAGTAGTGTAGCTTAATTAGTTGTAATTATCTTGTTAGCTTGCTCACTAGTTGTAAAGTAGTGATCTAGCCATTGTATGACACTTAGAGATCATAGCCAATAGCATTGGATTGGTGGCTTGCAACACAATCACTAGAGCTAGTGCAAGTTCGCAATTATAGCCTTGTTGTTTTCTAAGCTTTTGTTCTAGTAATTTGTAGAAATTTTATTAGGCTATTCACCACCCCTCCAACTATTTAGGACCTTTCAACACCCCTCCCATGCCTGTCGCTACGTCATTGGGACTATGACAACAACCCTCCCCTCATATTTATGACGAGACTAGGTTACAAGACTCTGACTCCAACTCTACCTTATACTGCTAAACTGAACTCAAAGTGTAAGAAACTCATACATAATAGAGTTGGAATCATTCACAAATAAGCGTTGCTAACTTGCAAGTTGCAACAGTCAATAACACTTGCATGCTTCAGTGCAATCATTATCGATCAATCATAAAATTTTGGTATTTACCACATGTGCATTTTAAAATATCCACAGTAAAGTAGTTTAAAGAAGCATAGCACAATCTAAATAACAAATTCCAATAGGATTTAAAAATTTAATGCTACAGCTCCACGAAATAACCCAGGACTACCTACTACGTTTTAATTTATAAATAAATTAATGATAGGAAAACAGAGTTTAAGTTAGCAGTCTAGCAGAGCAGTGTAAAAGTAATCGATGGTAATATGACTCAGATTCTCTTCATTGTAATGCAGTAGGGCAAAAATAACAAAATGAAAGCCCTCTCACTATAACAAATATTATTATTGGCTCGCAGAGTGATGAATAATAGATGCACATTTGTGAGTTTTCAGTTTATTATGTCTCGTGCCGTGCTGCCATGTTGAATCATGAATTTGATCCGGTGCATTGTTAGCCAAGAGGCCAGGAAGCATTCGAGAACCCCATATTCCTCAGATCTCGCTGAACGATTTGATAGTGCGGAATCCATGATTCTCAGGAACCGGAGCATTTCCCTGACGGATAGATATTACCACCTCAAAACCTGAAATTCGGTGTTAATTTGATAGTAATGATACAAGACCATATTTCAAAACCACATGAAAAATGCAAGTTTATATCAAACATATGAATTGATGATTGCTTCAGCATTTTGCATATTTCACAGGACCATAACTCCATAAGACCCAAAAACTAGAAGATACCATAACATGATTACATGATTAGCACGGCACAAAGTTAAAAACTTAATATATATTGTGCAAAAACAGAATAGATCTGAAATGGCCCAAAGGACGTGGGAAGCACATATACACGATTTGATCTGCACAAGTTCAATATTATAGAGTGAAGTACTAATTACCAGCGTCTTTTGCAGCAATGGCTTCTTGGAAGACATCAGTTATGAATAAGATTTGAGATGGATTATCGACCCCAAGTGATTGAGAGATCTCAAAATAGCTCCTAGTTTCTCTTTTGTTCCTGTACGTACAAGTTTATAAATCAAAAATTTTGTGTCAACATTTTGATTGTAAAGAAGAATGGAACAACGAACGCATTGCTAAATAACTACCTGAATCTGTTTTATTTCTGTTTATGAAAGAGAATGAAATCATTTTTTTCTTTTATGTTGACTCATAGGCAAATGGAAGGAACAAAAATCAGAGCTTACCCGATAGTGGTGTCAAAATATCCACAAAGGAACTTTCGTAGGTCACCATACATTGTGTTGCCAAATAGAAGCCTTTGTGCCTCTCTACTGCCACTTGAGTATATGTAAACCTATTGACAGTATATATGATTTAGCTCCATGCGAAAATGTGCTAGCTGTGCTAGACCCTTGCCCCTGCCCTAATCCAAGAAAATGCGATTACATACTCTACAAATTTGGGAATGTGAATTGTAATGTCGCAGTTCTGGATCTTTACTGCAGAAGTGCGCATTTGTTTTCAACTGAGTGACTAAACAGTTTGGCAATGTATAATGTTACAATCTCAAGGTTCTCATTAACAAAGTCGCTACAAAAAAAATAGCAATGCCTGAATAGGACTTATGCAATTCACATGTGTGTGTGAGCAAAATGATACCTTTATGTTACTAGAATGCCAGTTCTTTAGTGCCTCGGGAACATCCTCAAAGACGACTCCTTGTATTTCCTTCTTTTCAAATCCAGTCCTCCATATATGACCCTTAATATAAAGAATTAGAGCTGTTGAAATATAACAAAATTGGAAAATAAGCAAAGAATGTGAACTGTAAACTAGGTACCTGAAGTTGTTTCAGTGATGTAATCTTTCGGTCTGCTTTAATCATCGATTCAACATTAGAGACCAACAAATCGATAACCTCTTCTTTGCCAGCCTCATCAGGTGGAACTGGCACAGCCCCAAGAATTCTGTTTCTTAAATCATCTTCAATCTGAATAGTTGGTAACTGTTGGTTAGAATATGAATAAAACAAAATAATTTGTGCAAACTATCAGTTTCAAATAAAAATTGTTTCTGCTGGCACTTATACAGCACAAACCTATAGTGTTCTTTGTTAATCACTACTTACCTGGAGGCGCAATAGTTTGATGTCTTCTTTGGTTTCTTCAGAATCAAATGTAGAAGTTAGATGTTTTCGTACATTATCACGGGCATAAGGGAACATAACATCAGTCACGAATGATATTGGAGTGGTTGTGCCCTCAATGTCAAGTACAACACACTGCTACAGCAAAAAAAGAAGGGTCGAGTTGAAGAGAAGAGACATGAAAAAAAAAAGAACTTCCGCAAAATGTTAAGGAAACAGTATGAACAATACAACTTTCAGAAGATTACATAAGCAACAAACACAAGTATGACACACGGTGTTCTCAAATTTTTTAGAAACAATGAACTGAACTAACCACGGGTGATTCAGCAGCATGACCTCCATTAGAAATTCCAGGGCTCAAAGTTTTGTGTGGTCTCTTTGCTATTGGACCATGTTCAGGAGTTGTCCAATCAATACCTAATTGATAGAGCTTGATGGCGGCATCTAAAAGATAATGATAACTTTCAGCCTGAAACGTGAGACCATAGCATGAAGTAAAAATCTAAAGCAGTGGATGTTCATAAGAAATAAAGAAAGCTGTGGTGAGTGTTCATCGGAGAAATGGTAGTCGGCAGTCAACACCTGGAGCATTTGAAAACTCAGACAGAAAACATACCTGTGTCTTGGCACTGATCCAGGAGTCACCCCACACAAATATTCCATGGTTTCGCACAAGGACAGCCGTTGCCTTTGGGTATGCTGCAATCTGTTAAATAGTTTTGCGTCAATTGCCTACATATAAACTCTATATCTGTAAAAGAGTGTTGCAGGAAACAAATAAGGTGGCAATTCGTTTCTGAAGATGGGTAAACTGTCATGATTCTTGCAATTAGAAGTTGTTAGCAACAATGAACAATTAGTCAGTCATGTTTTAACATTTATTACTACAATAGATTATATGTCATAGTACTTCACTAAAAGAGCATGAATATGCCTTTAATCCCTAAGTTCCTGTTTTTGGTAATTCAAATCCTTATACCTAATCCCAGTTAGCTCATGACCTTTGAGAACTGAAAACTCCAAAATGACAAGATTGTCTTTGAACTTGCACATAGTATCTCTAGGATGGGATGGAGATGATTTAGAAAAAGATATTGACAACATACCGCCTCACTTAAGGAGTCAGTGAGCTCATACTCATAAGGAGTGTTCTCGATGATTGGAATAACCAATTCATCGCGGTAGCCATGACCTTTGATTGCTTTAATCATTTCCATATGGGTCATCTGCATTAAACTCAGCATAGTAATATAATAAAGGTTTTCTGTACAAAAATGACTTTAGTAGGTAATACAACATTAAAATGTGATCAGCATGTAACAGAATCTTCTACAAATTCTAGTTTGGATATCATACATCATCATTTTCCAACGATTGTATGATATTGCTGACAAATCAATCAACACATCACTGTCTTCTCAATCTCCCTCCTATTTTAGTTCTTTCTCAATATCTTTCTTAGAACTCCAAAGCAGGTATGATATTAATGTAGCACCTTTGTCTAGTATTGTAGTCCTATTTCATCAAATTTTAGACAACACATTAAACTATTATTTGATATTATTTTTCAAGGAACATATATTAGATATAAAGTTCATATAACACAGTTATTACTTTCACATTTATCTTCCATGAGTTATATATGATCATTGTGTCTACCACGAGACTTCCCAAGGAACGTGTCTACCATAGACTTCAGTAAACATTAGACCACTTTATGGAGAATTTAGGGACTTTGTAGATACAACAGTCCACAATACTGGTTGAATCCATACTAGCCCATTCATTATCTCTATGAAATCACTGGTGATTGAAACGAATTTGTACAAAAAAAAAACAAGTCACCTTTTATTTTGTGGTGTTCAGGCTTCAGCTTCACCCTTTCTTGTTTTAATGTCTTCCATGGACCAGGAAAGAAGTGTGACGTGGATTTGAACTCAAAATATTGGATCCTGTGGGGGTGTCTAGGACTACTCCACAAACTCCACCGTGGAGCAGCTCCACAAAAAACTGGAGTTTATGGAGCACCTCTTTAGGTGCTCTCACAACTCCACCCTTTTTTCTCGAATAGAGTGCGTGGAGCTAAAACCGTTTGGCTAAATAACGTGGAGCGAAGCTAAAAAAATGTGTAGCGGAACAGTCCCAAACACCCTATATATATAACACCATCTAGAGGGTCATGTGCACATAAATGTTAATTAATGGCTCTACAAGCCCTTGATTTTTTTTTCTTCTCTCGACACGCGGAAGAGTAGCATATCATTATATTAAGAAGAGAAATGGGGTTGGACAAGGGGATTCACCCTGAACTCCTTTGCACCAGGATCAAGCATTGAGGCGATGCAAGTCTCTATTCCATGGCTGTGAAATACTGCCCCAGCTCCTCTCATCTGATATGCCTTCAAAACACCAAATTCCGAAAAGGATATTAGATAGGATAGTGAAATAAAAACGATATGATGCATCAACAAAAACTAGACCGAAGAGCATCACAAACTTTCATGAACAGAGGTGCACAATCTGTACACTTTAGCGGCTTGTTCGGCCATGGCTTTGCTGCAGGTGCAGAGAGCACCTCCCCATCTGCAGAAAACACATACATGTCCTCTGCCGCCATCCTCTCCTTTTGCACACCTGGCAAAATGTAAACATCAGACATATTCAGTGCGGTGCTGGAAATCTTATATTCTTTCATAATTTCGACACTGCATGTCAACCCTCGTGTCCGTTCAATGTACTGTATTATCCAAAACTAGACATTGCAAAGATATGTTTTTTTTTTACAGTACATATACACCTGAAACTGAAAAGCACAAGCTTTATTTTGTGAGCTCACTTGGTCACTAAAACTTGGGTTAGTCTCATAACAAGCATATAATCTCTGACTCGCTATTGCAAGCTTTTCCCGTGAAACAACATCGTAAAATAGTTTCTGACTTTTTTCACGCGGATTTCGCTGCAGACTCTAATTTTGAATTGGAAACATATGGCCGGCCAGGCTGCGGTCGGGCGGTCCGGAAATTGGAATGAAACACTGATTAATTACCGGAGGGCGACATGACGATGAGGCGGTCGGCGAGCGGCACGTCAGGGTCGTGGACCTTGACGGTGATGCTCCCGCCGGTGCCGGTGAGCCACCCCGGCGCGTAGAAGTGCCGGCACAGCTCCGCCACCAGCTCCCGCGCCTCCCGCACCGCCGGCCCCGCGAGGTACGCCTCCGACCGCGACGTTTCGCCGCACGCCATGGCCCTCGCCTAGTCGCCTGCTCTTTCTCCACTGACGAGGTGACGCCGGCCGGCTGTTCTCGGTCTCGCCTTGAGATTGGCCCTCGCCTAGTCCCCTTCCCCTCTGCTTATTTTTTGAACGATGGGCGGGCTATTAATTGCGTTGATATGCAACCTGGGCCCACACGTCAGTGGCGTACTCGCAGGGATCTGGGGAGTGGCCATGGCCATGGTGGAGGCGGTTAGGTCCTGTTTGGTTCAGTTCATCTGAGTCTTGCTTATAAGCTGAGCAGGATTATCTGATAAGTCAATCTAAGCTGAGCGTTTGGCTGGCTCGATTATTTTGGGATGGATATTTTGCACTAGAAACCCTGACTTTTCTAAAACTATGTAGCACTGTTTACTACTATTCCTGTGAGTCTATAACCTTACCACTTGACCCAAATAAAAGTTTCTATTTACATCCAGGTCCTTCTTCGTGGGGGAGAAGCTACGGTGCGGGATCCGAGAGGGGGAGGAGCTCCCGGCGAGAGAGAGGAGCTCCGGCGGCCGGCGGAGCTACGGGCGGGCGGATCCGTCGGTAGAGCTGTGGCTGCGGGCGGATGAGAGGGGGAGGAGCTCCAGGCGAGGAGGAGCTCCGGTGGTAGGCAGAGAAGCGAGCGGGCGAATCTGTCGGCGGAGCTGCTGTAACACCCCGGTGTTATGCCTACATTTAAGCACTGCAAATCACGCATATCATGCATCATCAAGCATCCAAATCCTACATGCTTAATCATGTGCATATCAATTGAAACATTGTTTTGAAACAATTGAAACGTGCGTGAAACCTGAATGTTGCATACACCGGTTTAAGAATTGTTTTGCCCTGATTTTGCTTGCTAGGGTAGTAGAGCTTGTTTGGTTATAATTATAAATCATCTAGAATTGTTTATCACAATTTTTGGAGCAAGGTTTGCATTTGAATTATTGCCAAATTTTGCTTTAAAAATAATTCTTCAAAAATTAGGGTTCAAGTCAAAATTGACTTTAATTGTATAATTCAAAATCTATAATGAATTGGACGTTGGTCTTAAAATCAAAGTTGTAGAGGATAAAATTTTGAGCAACTTTTATTTTTGGCTCAAAGTTTGAAACTGCTTTGATTTAGTCCAAAAATTCGTTTGAATGGAAAAGGAATTCAAATTAATTTGAAAAATCTTGTTTTTACCTTCGTGGGCCTTGCGCCCCGCTTCTGGCCCGCCTGCCGAAGCCGGCCCAGCGCGCCAGCAAGCCGCCCGCAGCCGCGCGCCAGCCCATCGCGCCTCGGCCCAGCCCAGCCCCGCGCGCCGCGCCGTCCCCCTGCTGCTCGCCGCGCCACGCCACGACCGCGGCAGAAAGCGTCCGCCGCGTGGCGACCGCATGCCGGCGTCAACCGCCGCGCGGCAGCCGCGGCCTGACATCGCGCCCACGCGCCCGCCTTCACCTGCTGATGCCCGCGCACTCGCTCACTCGCGCCCACGCTTCCTCTTCTCCCCTCCAGAGCCGAGAGCTCGAGCTCCGCCCTCGCCGCGCCCGCCGCTCTGCCGGCGCCAAGCTCTCGCACCGCCGCGTCATTTTCCGATTGCTCGCGCCCACAGCCGCGCCTCGCCTCCCTTCGGCTCACGCTCGCGCTTGCGCCGCCTTCCGAGCCCTGGGTGAGCTTCCCCGCGCCTCGCCACCGACGTCCATGGCGCCGCCATGCTCGGCCGCCGTGGAGCGCCCTCTTCCTCCCCTTCTCAGCCGTGCTTAGCTGCCTGCTCGCTTTCGCCATGGCCTCGCACACCTATTGCGCTCGCTTGCTTGCGCTGCCATGGCCGGAGACGGCCGCCGGCCGCTGGCCGAGCCTCGCCGTCGCGCCAGCGCGCGCCCCGGCAAGGCGCTCTGCCTCGGCTGGCCAGGCCGAGCCAGGCCGGGGGTTGACGCCCTGTTGGGCCGTCTTCCTTCCCTCGCGCTCGGGCCGCGCAGGCCGGTTGTGGCCGTGGGCCAGCTGTTCCCCACGGGCCGGCCCAGTAACGCTTAAGTGAATTGATTTTCATTATTCTTTATTATTTGAAATCTGAAATGGTTTGAAAAATTTTTGGATGGTCAAACTTGCTCCAAATTTGTTGAAACAAAATTTGCTAGGTTCCTTATCACCAGATCTACTTGGGAAAATTATTGCATGTCATGTTTGGGATACTTTTCTGTAGGATTTTATTTAATCATGGATATTGCTGATAACTTGAAAAATATGTAGAAAAATCTATAGTCTGCAGAAAAATATGATTTCAAGTTTGTTACTCTTCTTAGGTCATGTACTTCCTAGGAAAAATATGTTTCATGCATGTGCTGTGGAAAACTTTGGAGGTGTAGTTCAAGTGCCTTTAATGGCTGATTTTTGTTATTTTTGCTAGAGAGCAAACTTTGTATAAAACATGCATGTGGTAATTTTCGTACAGTCATTATATGCTATTAAGAACCTAGGAAAAATACTAATTCTATTGTTTGACACTTTTCATAGTACAAAGTAATTTCATGCTCATTTTGATGCTATAGCTTGTCATTTTTGTGTAGGATAGTTTACTTATCCAAATGCTATGAAATTTTTATGGTAGTCTGTTTAGGATAGTATTATGCTACTGTGATTTTCTCAGATTTTTAAGAGCATCAGAAATATATGTTGCTATTCAAACCTATTATTAATTAGAGTTTAAGCAAGTGTCGCTTTAAGTGTGATTAAGAAATTAGTAAAGCTTTGGTGTATCTTTGAAGCATTTCATGAGATAGGTTAACTTAACATATTAGTAGTAGAAGAGAATGCAGTAGATGACATGTGCTTGTAGTATAGTTTCTTGGATGATGTTGGCTACCTTGCATTTCAACATATCCATTGCATTCATCTCCTTCGATGCACCGTTTGCATAATCACTTACGCGCATTGCATCATACAGGATCGCAAACCGAGAACCCAGTCGTCATACCTGAGGAGCCAGGGGAGCAGCTCGAGGTGCAGCAGCAGGAAGTGCCAGAAGCCGACGAGAAGGACGTTGAGGAACTTCCGGAGTGCCCCGATCACCGTCCGAGCTCCTTCGAGAGAGGCAAGCCCCGGAGCATTTTTCTCCCGGTTTGCAATAATTTAATTAAATACTTTACTTTAAAGTAATGCATTACGTTCAGGAGTTGTTTGCAACCGTTGCTGCATTATACCTTGCTTACCTTTGTTATACTATATCCTTGTTACCCTGGTATCCGCAGTCGAGTCAATGCTTAGCTGGCTTAGACCGGTAGAAGTCAGGTGATTTCCTATCACCTGCGAGCTATAGGTGGTTACCTGGATCTGCTTGGATGACTATGAAGTCATGGTATAACTAAGTGTTAAATGAAGTTGAGACCGAACGAAGACTTGCAGAGTTTTGGACTGTAGTGTTTCCGTCTGTGTCGATTAAGGACCGACCGTTGTTGGGCCTCGAGTCATGTTGAACGCATGCCTTACATTTAGCTGGCCGGATAAAGTACCTTCCGACCGCGAAGCTGGGAGATTTTTCGGACCGAGCAGATTGCCCGCAACGCACTATGCCGGAGCAGGTGTGGTAGGACACGGGGGCGGGATGATAAGGCCAAAGTGCAGTCGGTCGGCCCTCGGGTACATGTGGTTCCTGGCAAACTCGAGATTTCCTGGAAAGTTGACTCGGTGATCAATATCTCACTTTAGCGGGTGAGTGAGGTTTGTGTAAGGAATAAATCACCAGCTGGTTAGGAATCGATTCGAATCGCCATCGCTCCTGGATAGTGAGCACTTGACTTGAGTTACTTCATCGTAGTAAATGTGATGGAACACTTGGACAGTTATAGTGAATATGACAGTATGGAAGTTGTTTAATGATCATTGGTTATCATTATCTGCTTAATCACATGTTTACTCTAGAATAGGTGCAAACCTAGTTGACAGGTTAATAATAATTAACTTGGCAATAATACTTTTAGAAAGGTTCTTGAAATGCTAAAATGCTTCTTTTTTTGCAAATGAGTCAGCTACCCTACTATAAAGCCCTTCATAATCCTTGGTGTCATTTATTTTCGGTTATGTCGGGTAAGTCTGGCTGAGTACCTTCTCGTACTCAGGGTTTTATTCCCACTTGTTGCAGATGGGCAGATGTATTACGGCTACTGTATCAACTGCCTTTATCCTACGATGGGTGATGCTTAGGACCATGGGCATGGTCATTCCTTACGTCTCATCTGATGCTTTTGTTGGAGATGATCATTCGCTGGCACTATATTTAAACTCCGCGTGAGTGTGTGTGTGGTTTGAACAAATGACTTCCGCTACTTTTATTTGAACTGGTTTTGTAATAACTATGTTGAAACTCTGATGTATCCGTGATGCAAACTTTTATGTAATATGTGATGGTGACCGCTAAACTTATTACGATCATGGCTGGGACACGAGTTGGTTTGAAATCCTTCGTGATTTCACGGACTACCGGGTTATACGGGCTTAAGTTTGCTCAATCGTCTGCTCTGGTGGATGATTTTCTTACTTAATTTCGTATAATTGGTCGGTTCTGTTACAGCTGGTATCAGAGCATGGTTTAGCGTGTTACTGTTCATAAGTGTATTTAAAACAAAAAGGCAATTGGAAAACATGATTTTAAAACTATAAAGTGTGCCAGTGATCATATCCTTTATGCCCAGTTAAGGACTTTAGGTGGCTTAATTAAGTACTGACTTGGGGTTCTTGCATCATATTTCTCTTTCGTCGCTCATACGGCGTGCTATTGTATGAGTGCCACTTGTTTGAGTGGTAATGAATGGATCATTTGCCTCTACGCCTCGGTAAGTGTGAGTTGTGAGAGCATGATCGGATACACCGCCGATCTAGGGTAAATACTTATATGATGCCGGAGTAATTACATGTTCTACGCATGTTTTACAACGGTATCTCATGTATGGGTCTTTCGTCTATTGAGGCGATGCCGTCAATAGGACGATGGTTCGGGTAGTTACTACCGTTGTACACGTATCTAGGGATTCGTGTAGAGCGTGTAGATAAAACTTTACTGCTTTTATGCATTCATTGGGAATTGGGCTGAAATAAATCTTCTGCAGGTACATAACAACGCTATCGTGTAGAACGTATTAGCTACGTATTGAGAGATCGTTGTATGCCACCGAATTAGTCGTTAGAAATTATTTATTTCCTAAGTTTGGGAGGACGTACGACACGTACATACATCATGTTACTTGTGCATCTCATTCATCTCATGCATACCTCCCCTTATAAATTGATTATCTCATTTTGATAAAAGTGTATCACCTAAAATATGTTTCCCCGAAGTAATAAGAGAACTTTTGCTATAGATGGCCCGCACGAAGCAGACCGCCCGTAAGTCCACCGGAGGAAGAGCACCTCGACGTCCGTTGGCCCTGAGGGAGCACCGCACCACGGACACCTTCTTGAGCGAGTTTGGCATGCCAACTTTGCTTTGGAGAGTGCTCCATGATGTGGGGTACCCAGAGGGTCAAGAGCCGGTGTACTCTTGGAATGAGAGCCAGTTAGCAGATGATGGACTTGCAGTGGTGGAGATCAGGGTTCCTGCTCTCAGTGATGCTCTAGATTGGGATGGTTGGCATTTGGAGTTTGAGGGTCGCACTCCAGCTGAGGGTGCAGAGGGAGCAGCCTTCCATGTCATCAGGGACATTATGAGCAGATTTCCTAGTGAGCTTGCTGCAGCTCTAGCTGGTACTTTTCCTAGGGATGATCCTCGCGATGCCATTTGGGTTCAGCCTCAAGGAAGTGCATTGGTCGGAGGTCCAGCTAAAGGACAGGCTAGCGACAACCAGGCGATGAGTGCTATGTTCGCCGCCATCAGAGCGTATGAGGGTCTTGAGAGTACCTACTGGACTTTGACTGGCTTGCGTAGTGAGGATAAGCTCAAAGGGAAGAAGCAGAAGAAGAGACAGGCACGAGCTATAGCTAGCTTGCAGGAGCAGTTGGCTGATATGAACTTACAGCAAGATCAGGCGGTTGAGAGAGGTGATAGAGCTATGCAGCGAGTGCATACGTTGACTCAAGCCAACACCAATGCAGACCGCATGATTGGACAGTTGGTTCAGGAAAGGAATGAAGCCTGGAACGCAAGAAACCTTCTGTTGCAGAGAGTCGATGAGCTAGAGGAATACAACGGCAACCTGCACGAGGAGTTTCACGCGCTCTACAATGGGGTTGGCCCATATGCTCCACCGAACGCCGCTGGCATGGACATCGACGACGACGACCAGGATGAGCCTGTAGTTTCACCTGGAGGCGATGGTGACGTCTCCGATCCCGACGATGGCCCCGAGGAGTAGGCTAATTGCTTTGCGCTAGTATCTAGGTCCTGTCGCGAGGACCTTTCTTTTGTTGGCATGTAACCTATCGTATGTTGTTTCGAACGTATGAGACTTGGTATGTGGTTGGAACTT
This sequence comes from Miscanthus floridulus, assembly GCF_019320115.1. Taxonomy (NCBI): domain Eukaryota; kingdom Viridiplantae; phylum Streptophyta; class Magnoliopsida; order Poales; family Poaceae; genus Miscanthus; species Miscanthus floridulus. The sequence continues at coordinate 80,275,252 of NC_089589.1, forward strand.
GATTCTCGAATGCGATATCTGAACGCATAAAAAGTCCAGTGTATGTATGCTGGCAATGTGATTGTATGGATGCGATGTTTGCCGTTTAAGTAATTCGATTAAGTGCTGTTGTTTTAATTGGAATGCGATTGTTGTGCCTCTGTTTTATTGTATGAATTTATTCTCTCCAGTAAATTCAGTACGGCATAATTTTTCCTTCACTCGCAATTATTACAGCTTCACTCAATCATTACTTGTTGCTGAAATATGCAGATGACAAACACTCGCCGAACCACGTAAGAGGCCGCTGAGCCCGGTGCTAACGGTACGGGGACGGGTGGTGGTGGTGGAAACCATGGCAACAACAATGAGCCTCCCCATGAACCGCATTTGCCACCTCCTCCCCCGTTCACCCCCGAGATGTTTCTCGCACAGCTGCTCGGGAGTCAGCGCAACGCGGAACAATCTCAGAAGAACATGGAAGATTTCCTTCGGACCATCGCCAACAACGTGCAACGTGGTAACAATCAAGGCGGTGGCATGGGAGTGAACCAATACAGCAGCTTCAAAGATTTCATGGACACCAGGCCACCCGTATTCAAGGAAGCAACAGAGCCACTCGATGCTGAGGAATGGATCAACACGATGGAAGATAAATTCTATGTGTTGAGGATGACTGAGGTTCTGAAAACGGAATATGCCGCACTTCAATTGCAAGGACCGGCGGGAATGTGGTGGAAGCACCATCGCACCACCTTCCCTCCAAATGCTCAGATTTCTTGGAGAGAGTTTGTTGTGGCCTTCCGTGGAGTCTATATTCCACCCGGGCTGACTGAAATGAAGTTGGGAGAGTTTCTGGCATTGAACCAGGGTACCAAAATCGTGACGCAATACCTGCATGCCTTCAACAACTTGTGTCGCTATGCTCCCGACATGGTAGACACAGATGCCAAAAGGATAGCCAGTTTTAAGAGGGGTCTCAATCCAAAAATGATGAAGCATGTTGGTACCAACAACCGCGTCAGATTCAATGACTTCATCAGCGACTGTCTGAAGCAGGAGAAGAATAACAACGCCAGCACCGCAGCCAAGACACGCAAGAGAGCCTTTGAAGGTGGGCCGTCTCAAGCTAGAGCACCTATGGGAGGTCGTCCTCCATATCGCCCATCGGCACCTGGCGCCAGATTCAGGCCACCTCAGCCAAGAAGCCAGAATTTCCGTGGACCTCAGAAGCCGTACAAGATGGCAGTATAGCCCAACAAAGCAGCCGCAACTGCGGTACAAGGCAGTTCCAAGGGAGCTGTGGGATCTGCCGGGACAGTAAGAGGACCCTGCTATAACTGTGATCAACCCGGTCATTTCTCGAAGTTTTGTCCGTACCCGCCCAAGAAGAAGTAGCAGACTTATAATGCTAGAGTGCACAGTACAACAGTGGATGAAATTCCAGAGGGAGAGCCCGTCACTGCTGGTAAGTTTACTGTCAATGAAAACCCTGCAGTTGTTCTATTTGATTCTGGATCATCGCATTCTTTTATGAGTCAAGCATTTGCATAGAAACATGAACAACTATGCACAGAATTGGGTTATGGTTACCGTATAAGTTCAGCAGGGGCTGATGTTTTGACCAACCGGATGGTTCGAGGGGCAACCCTTGAATTAGGTAGCTGGAAGTTCCGAGTGAACTTAATAGTTATGCCTGGATTAGTCTTGGATGTCATTATAGGGATGAATTGGATGAAGGATTGGGGAGCAGTCATAGATACGGGAAGTCGAGTACTTACCCTTAAGGATCCCCTGGGTGAGGGTACTTTCCAAGTATCATTGCCTCGAAGAACAGACCTTATAAGTGTTACATGCGCTACAGCAGTCATTCCTATTCATCAGATTCCGGTAGTGTGTGAATTCCCGGACGTATTCCCGGATGAGCTACCTAGTCTTCCGCCAGATAGGGAGATTGAGTTTGGAATTGAGCTAGTCCCCGGAACAGCTCCGATTTCAAGGAGACCCTATCGGATGCCTCCAGATGAGTTAGCTGAGCTAAAGAAGCAATTAGAAGAATTGTCGAAAAAGGGGTTTATTCGGCCAAGCAAGTCTGAATGGGGATGTCCAGCCTTATTTGTGAAAAAGAAGAAAGAGGGCACGTTGAGAATGTGCGTAGATTATAGGCCACTCAATGCTGTGACCATCAAGAATAAATATCCCTTGCCACATATTGATGTTCTGTTTGACCAATTATCCAAGGCCAAGGTGTTCTCAAAAATAGATTTTAGATCCGGTTATCATCAGATTAAGATTAGGCCACAGGATATATCGAAAACTGCATTTTCCACCAGATACGGGTTGTATGAGTATCTTGTCATGTCTTTTGGCTTGACAAATGCTCCTGCATATTTTATGTTCTTGATGAATACAGTTTTCATGCCAGAATTAGATAAGTTTGTAGTAGTGTTCATCGATGACATTCTGGTGTACTCCGAGAACGAAAAAGATCATGAAGAGCATCTGAGAACTGTCTTGACCAGACTTAGGGATCATCAATTATATGCTAAGTTTAGCAAATGCGAATTCTGGTTGAAGGAAGTTCCTTTCCTTGGTCATATTCTGTCAGAAAATGGAGTTTCAGTCGATCCAAGTAAGGTGCAAGAAGTTATGAATTGGAAAGCACCGACCACAGTTCCTGAGATTAGAAGTTTCTTAGGACTAGCGGGTTATTACCGTCGCTTTATACCAGATTTCTCGAAGATCGCCAAACCGATGACAAGCCTCCTACAGAAGGATCACAAGTTTGTGTGGACAGAGGAGTGTGACGTGGCTTTCCACACTTTGCGGAAACTGTTGACCACTGCTCCGGTTCTAGCACAACTAGATATTGAGAAACCATTTGATGTGTTTTGCGACGCATCAAAGACTGGATTGGGCTGTGTTCTTATGCAAGAAAGGAGAGTCATTGCTTATGCATCACGTCAATTGAGAAAACACGAGGTCAACTATCCAACACATGATCTTGAACTTGCTGCAGTTGTGCACGCCCTAAAAATTTGGAGACATTACCTACTTGGTAATGTGTGCAATGTTTTCACGGATCACAAGAGTCTTAAGTATATCTTTACCCAACCAGAGCTAAACATGAGACAGCGTAGATGGTTGGAATTGATCAAGGATTACAACTTGAATGTGCAATATCATCCTGGTAAAGCCAATGTAGTGGCAGATGCTTTGAGCAGAAAGTCACATTACTTGAATGTGCAGCCATTACTTGAAGATGGGTTCGATCTAATGCATCCTGCTGTGTTACATAGTATTCAGATTAGTTGCTCTTTGGAAAGTAAGATCATAGAAGGCCAGAAAACCGACAAGGGGATATTCCACATCAAAGAGAAAATAAAAGAAAAGCCGTCTCAACACTTTAAAGTGGATGAACAGGGCGTGTTGTGGTTTGACGACCGTCTTGTGGTTCCCAAGGATCGAGAGCTTAGGAATAAACTCATGGATGAAGCTCACCTTTCTAAGCTATCTATCCATCCCGGAAGTAGTAAGATGTATCAAGAACTAAGATCTCGCTATTGGTGGACCAAAATGAAGAAAGAAATTACAGCATATGTTGTCAGATGTGACACATGTTGTCGAGTGAAAGCCATTCACATGAAACCTACTGGTATGTTGCAACCCTTATCAGTCCCTAGTTGGAAGTGGGACGATATCAGCATGGATTTTATCACGGGTTTGCCCACTACTCAAAAAGGACATGATTCAATTTGGGTAATTGTGGATCGTCTTACCAAGACCGCTCATTTCTTGCCGGTCAAAATAGATTATAGACCACCTCAGTATGCCGAGAAGTATATCGCAAAAATTGTGAGGTTGCATGGTATACCAAAGACCATAATATCTGATAGAGGCTCACAGTTCACGGCTCATTTTTGGGAACATTTACACAAAGGTTTAGGAACTAGTTTGATTCGTAGTACCGCTTATCATCCTCAGACAGATGGTCAGACTGAACGAGTAAATGCTGTTTTGGAGGATATGTTAAGAGCCTGTGTATTGTCTTCTAAGGGATCATGGGAGTCATGGTTACCGTTAGCTGAGTTTTCTTATAATAATAGTTATCAAGAAAGCATCAAGATGGCCCCATTTGAAGCTTTATATGGCAGAAATTGTAGAACACCATTGAATTGGGTCGAACCTGGAGATAGAAGGTATTATGGCATTGACTTTGTAGAAGAAGCCGAGAAGAAAGTTCGTATTATTCAGTAGAATATGAAAGCTGCCCAATCACGTCAGAAAAGCTATGCAGACAAAAGAAGGAGACCCCTTGTGTTTGAAGTTGGTGACTATGTTTATCTGAAAGTCACGCCAATGAAGAAGAAAAGGTTTGGAATCCGAAGGAAGCTTGCCGCGAGATTCGTAGGACCATACAAGATCCTAGAACAAAGAGGTCCGGTAGCCTACAAGTTAGAGTTACCTGAGACAATGAGTACAGTTTTCCCAGTTTTCCATGTATCACATCTCAAGAAATGTTTGCGTGTTCCAGAGGAAAGAATAGAACCTCGAGGTATTCAACTCAAATCAGATTCGGTGTATCGTGAGCAACCAGTCCGAGTGTTAGACACGAAGGAACGTGCTACTTGGAATAGTGTGGTGAAAACATACAAGATACAGTGGGATCATCATGATGAGGGAGATGCAACTTGGGAAACAGGAGAGTATCTACAAAAAGCTTATGAAGAATTTTATAACAAATGGTTCGTAACCCAAATCTCGGGACGAGATTTTTATAAGGGGGGAAGGCTGTAACACCCCGGTGTTATGCCTACATTTAAGCACTGCAAATCACGCATATCATGCATCATCAAGCATCCAAATCCTACATGCTTAATCATGTGCATATCAATTGAAACATTGTTTTGAAACAATTGAAACGTGCGTGAAACCTGAATGTTGCATACACCGGTTTAAGAATTGTTTTGCCTTGATTTTGCTTGCTAGGGTAGTAGAGCTTGTTTGGTTATAATTATAAATCATCTAGAATTGTTTATCACAATTTTTGGAGCAAGGTTTGCATTTGAATTATTGCCAAATTTTGCTTTAAAAATAATTCTTCAAAAATTAGGGTTCAAGTCAAAATTGACTTTAATTGTATAATTCAAAATCTATAATGAATTGGACGTTGGTCTTAAAATCAAAGTTGTAGAGGATAAAATTTTGAGCAACTTTTATTTTTGGCTCAAAGTTTGAAACTGCTTTGATTTAGTCCAAAAATTCGTTTGAATGGAAAAGGAATTCAAATTAATTTGAAAAATCTTGTTTTTACCTTCGTGGGCCTTGCGCCCCGCTTCTGGCCCGCCTGCCGAAGCCGGCCCAGCGCGCCAGCAAGCCGCCCGCAGCCGCGCGCCAGCCCATCGTGCCTCGGCCCAGCCCAGCCCCGCGCGCCGCGCCGTCCCCCTGCTGCTCGCCGCGCCACGCCACGACCGCTGCAGAAAGCGTCCACCGCGTGGCGACCGCATGCCGGCGTCAACCGCCGCGCGGCAGCCGCGGCCTGACATCGCGCCCACGCGCCCGCCTTCACCTGCTGATGCCCGCGCACTCGCTCACTCGTGCCCACGCTTCCTCTTCTCCCCTCCAAAGCCGAGAGCTCGAGCTCCGCCCTCGCCGCGCCTGCCGCTCCGCCGGCGCCAAGCTCTCGCACCGCCGCGTCATTTTCCAATTGCTCGCGCCCACAGCCGCGCCTCGCCTCCCTTCGGCTCACGCTCGTGCTTGCGCCGCCTTCCGAGCCCTGGGTGAGCTTCCCCGCGCCTCGCCACCGACGTCCATGGCGCCGCCGTGCTCGGCCGCCGTGGAGCGCCCTCTTCCTCCCCTTCTCAGCCGTGCTTAGCTGCCTGCTCGCTTTCGCCATGGCCTCGCACACCTATTGCGCTCGCTTGCTTGCGCTGCCATGGCCGGAGATGGCCGCCGGCCGCTGGTCGAGCCTCGCCGTCGCGCCAGCGCGCGCCCCGGCAAGGCGCTCTGCCTCGGCTGGCCAGGCCGAGCCAGGCCGGGGGTTGACGCCCTGTTGGGCCGTCTTCCTTCCCTCGCGCTCGGGCCGCGCAGGCCGGTTGTGGCCGTGGGCCAGCTGTTCCCCACGGGCCGGCCCAGTAACGCTTAAGTGAATTGATTTTCATTATTCTTTATTATTTGAAATCTGAAATAGTTTGAAAAATTTTTGGATGGCCAAACTTGCTCCAAATTTGTTGAAACAAAATTTGCTAGGTTCCTTATCACCAGATCTACTTGGGAAAATTATTGCATGTCATGTTTGGGATACTTTTCTGTAGGATTTTATTTAATCATGGATATTGCTGATAACTTGAAAAATATGTAGAAAAATCTATAGTCTGCAGAAAAATATGATTTCAAGTTTGTTAATCTTCTTAGGTCATGTACTTCCTAGGAAAAATATGTTTCATGCATGTGCTATGGAAAACTTTGGAGGTGTAGTTCAAGTGCCTTTAATGGCTGATTTTTGTTATTTTTGCTAGAGAGCAAACTTTGTATAAAACATGCATGTGGTAATTTTCATACAGTCATTATATGCTATTAAGAACCTAGGAAAAATACTAATTCTGTTGTTTGACACTTTTCATAGTACAAAGTAATTTCATGCTCATTTTGATGCTATAGCTTGTCATTTTTGTGTAGGATAGTTTACTTATCCAAATGCTATGAAATTTTTATGGTAGTCTGTTTAGGATAGTATTATGCTACTGTAATTTTCTCAGATTTTTAGGAGCATCAGAAATATATGTTGCTATTCAAACCTATTATTAATTAGAGTTTAAGCAAGTGTCGCTTTAAGTGTGATTAAGAAATTAGTAAAGCTTTGGTGTATCTTTGAAGCATTTCATGAGATAGGTTAACTTAACATATTAGTAGTAGAAGAGAATGCAGTAGATGACATGTGCTTGTAGTATAGTTTCTTGGATGATGTTGGCTACCTTGCATTTCAACATATCCATTGCATTCATCTCCTTCGATGCACCGTTTGCATAATCACTTACGCGCATTGCATCATACAGGATCACAAACCGAGAACCCAGTCGTCATACCCGAGGAGCCAGGGGAGCAGCTCGAGGTGCAGCAGCAGGAAGTGCCAGAAGCCGACGAGGAGGACATTGAGGAACTTCCGGAGTGCCCCGATCACCGTCCGAGCTCCTTCGAGAGAGGCAAGCCCCGGAGCATTTTTCTCCCGGTTT